>NC_133311.1:18458676-18758676 GCF_012295235.1 Primulina huaijiensis | reverse complement strand
ACAAGCTACTCTCAAATGAAAAACATATGATTTGGTAAGTATTTATATGAATCATAGAAAACATATATGAATCATAGAAAACAATAAACAAGAACACCTGATCAAGAAACACCAAGGGATTTGCTCAAACTATATAGCAAAATATAAGCTATCATAAAGTTTAAAACATCAATCACAGAACAAAGGCGACACGGGAAATCTCACACCGTCTCTGAAGAACAAATAAAAAAAGAGACATGATACTGAGAAGTAAATTATCTTGACTTCTCATTCTCACACTCACTATCTATATCTATCCTATGACTGGTGAAGTGGAGAAGAAAGAGGACGAGCACCTGTTTTCAACATCTCGTCGCTCCTTTCTCTCCCCAATTTTTAACCTTATCACCAAGACTTCAATTAAAAGCCCTACCCAGATAGCAAATCAACAGGTAATTGAAACTAATAGTCACCGAAAAAAAACAGAAGGAAATATAGATTTTCTTGTCATGTAGCTGCAGAATTCTTGATCACCATCTAGCTAAAACAGATGTGATGAACAGCTTAAACAAGAGTATAACTTGATACTGAGACCTCTGCTGGTGAAGATGAGTGGATATAAACAAACTCCATGCTTCTTCCAGCAGCCAAATTGTTGATCCATGATGGGAACAAATAAGAATCACCAGCCTTTGTGAGACCCCATATAGGACCATATAGTTTGGAAATGTTGAGCTTCAAGTTCTCCACATTCTTCGAAGATTTATTGGTGATTGTTGTTGAGTATCTGTAATAAGTCAACCCATTTTGAACCCATGAAGCTGTCAGCTTTTGAGTAATAGAAATCGGGTTTGTTGTCGCTGCAAAACAGAAATTTGCTGTTAAATATGCAATCCAAGAATCAATATTTTCTTCCATCCGAGAAGTTAAAGACACCTTGAACAAGAAACAAGAGATGATTAATGGTACCTGAAGATGACTTTGCAGCTTCCTTTGGAGTCTTATTAATCGGTTTAAGCGCAGGTAGCTCCACTGAGGTCACAAATGGAAAAAAGGAGTTAATTCTTGAAGGAAACTCCGCATGTAAACTTGCAAGAAGATGCATATTTGAATATATTTAACCAACCCGGAAGGAGCTGATTATAGCCGCTGTGACCACCATGTAGTCTCGCCAGTAAGCCCATGAGTGGAGCGTTGTTGTAAGTAGCTGGCTCAGTTTGCTCATAATTGTCTCGTTCATCAGCAAAATTGTCGTAAGCATCAGGTCCACCCACAAGTGCGCCTGTAAGAAGATTCGGGTCGCTTCCCTTTCGGCTATACCAAGTGGCATATCCTCCCCTGCAGCTGACAAATGAAGGGTTTACTTTAAAAGACACAATAGAGGAAGCCCTATGGTGCACTTGTCTTGGATAATTGTTTCCATATCCAACCATGTAACTCGTGGCTCGTGGGTTGTCTCCGAGAATGTAGTCTGCCTAAGGATCATAAAAAATTCGTTTAAATTCCATGTAACCATAAGTTCTTTTGCATCATATATATAATCGTTGTCGGTAAAAACACCTGAGATTTAGCAAATGAAAGAAGCTCAGTGGGTGAGACGTTGCCGGATGCACACTTAAGGGACTGGCCAGCAGAAGAAAGATAATCAGAGTAGACGGTCATGAGGAACGAAGCACCGGTGACAAACTGCATGTTATTCCATCTCTGCCGGAAAAGGAGGCCTCCGGGAGTTCTTTGAACATTGCGCGTCCCCTTTCCAAGACATGAACACATGAAAAACTCAGCCTTTTCTTTATAATCCTCAAAGACTGATGTATATCGACCGCCTTTCCCTGCCATCAAGAACTGCAAGAAGATAAAAGGAAGGCCAATAATCAGTAAATATACTTGAAATTCCCTGATCGTTTCAAATTTAAGCTCTAATTACTTTTTTGCAGGACGTCTCAAACAAGAAGACATGTTTTTTTTTTTAAAAAAAAAAAATTTATGACTCTGTCGTGATAAAATATTTATAAATTAACTGTTTTAAATAAAACATAGCATCCACGAAACGGAGGGAGTAGGGTAAGAGGCCTGATCTTGATGTGTGCTAAGCAACCCAGAAAAAAATATTGACTCACACACAGCACACACAAAGATTATAAATCAAATCCCATATGAAAAATAATTTATAAAATTTTGACAATTTATATATCAATGAAAAATCTCAAGATTATAACTAATTTTTTGTATGTGTTCTTAATTTTCTTTTTCTCAATCACATCCCATGTGTCAATAATGTACCTTAGCGACGAGGGTTTGAACACCAGCATACTTAACGTCCCAACCGAATTCGGTCATAGCCCAGCCGGTTCCTCCTAGCGAATCACCATTGTTCCCCAAGTAATTCAAGTAGTACTGATTATCCGTAGCCTTGTACAGCCATGCAGCTGCCCACAACAATTCATCCTGCCCAAAAATTCAATAATCAAGAACAAGGTAAAGGGATTAATTTTTGTTTATCTACATTAATATATATATTAATAATCCAAGAAATTAATGGCGGAACGACGTACAGCATATCCACTAACAGATCGGTAGTACTTCTGTGCTATAGTGATGCTATTGTCGTATTTGCCCCTGTATTTGTCCGCAAAATCAAACAGCTGAAACAAAGGAAAAGATCCAAATGTTAGATTGAGCAAGGTAAGGGCAGAATGGGTGTTCCAAAAGTGTTCCGTCGCACCGACAGCGATGTCAGGATGCAATGAAATGTTTAATTGGACGGCTGGGATTGAAAGCTCACCCTACACGTACGGTCATAGACAATGCCCGTGATATACGGCCAGATTTGCACATGACCCGTTTTATGCGCCGAAAAATTTTACTCCGCCCCGCATTTATATCAACTTTTATTTATTGTAGTAAGATTTAATTTCTTTTCATTATATTAAAAAATTAACAAGGCAGCGACCAACTAAATTCAATATATTATAATGACATAAAATTTACGTGAGATCGTCTCCGAATATTACTTTTTATCACAAAAGTTCATATTTTTACAAGAGATCTCAGATTCAAGTCTAGTTTATTCGACGAAAAATTTAGAGTTCGAATATGGCTTATTTTTTCACTTATCACTACTTTTCTCGTAGTTTGATTGAATGTACACAGTTGAAAATTGTAAAAAAAGTAAAAAAAAAAAATTAAATATATCCTGGATTGAATAATGGAACCTTGTGTTAGCAGTGTAGGACTCAAAATGAACTATTGCATTAGTTTCAGCTATGAATAAATAATATTCATAATTAATTCAACATGGATTAAATGTCTTATTTTACATTTTATTTTATTAATTATAAAATTATTGTTGACTAAAAATATATTTATTTATTTTTAGTATAATTTTCTATTTAGTAAAAAAAATGTAAGTTAATGTAAGTCAAAATCTATAAAGTGTATATATACTGTTTTTCATATGTATATATATTGTGCTAAAATGCGCCAACAAGCAGATTGCTTCGCAGGCACATATCACATCACAGTAGATTTAGGAATAAATGTGGCGCCCACTTCTATGATGCACCGACAACGACCTCACTCACTAAAAGCTGAGCTCCTCGTAACTAACTAATTTACTGCGACCGTTTCACACACAACCGTTTACTAAAATACGCCCACAGCCACACTTCAAAAAAAAAAGGCTGAAGAGAACAACCAACCTGGTACGCGTGTTTAAGCAGCAGTGCGGAGTAGGAAGGATTGTAGTGGCGGAAGACGATGGATGCAGCCGCCATGGCCGCGGCGGTCTCTCCCGCCAGGTCGGATCCCGGACGGCTGGGATCGATCCTGTAAGCCGCCCTTGAGGTGGTCATGTCCTCCGGCCTTTGCCAGCAGAAGTGGTCGGTGTTTCCATCTCCAACCTACATCAACAGTATTTCAACAATGAAAATCACATCAATTCGTTGGTTGAACACAAATAATAATAATAATAAATTAATCCTAATTTTCAAACTAAACAGCGATATTTGAACTTCATACTAGATTTGTCTTCAGGATTTGTATAATATTTAAGTTCCTTTCAGTGGGTTAACGTAGATTAAAAATCTATTTATTTTATAACAAATCGGGGGTGGTTTCATGAACAGTAAATGATGGGAGCAGGTGTTTACCTCTCCATAGAGAACGTAAGGTTGGGGATGAGCTTTAATGAGATAATCAGTGCCCCATTTGATAGCATCAATGGCGTGGCCAAGTTCACCACTACCACCCATTTGCCCGCCGTATTCTATCACGCTCCATGACATCATGGTAATGGTGAATGCCATGGGCAAACCGAACTTGACATTGTCCCCTGCGTCGTAGTATCCTCCCACCAGATCCACCTATGAGATTTTCAAGAATTAGCCAAGCTGAATGAAGAAACGGAACAGAAAACCGTGGAGTAAAAGGAAGAGCTAAACTACACACCCCATTAAGTTTCCCATCATTAAGTCCAGAATTACCCCTCCATTGCACTCTCTGGGATTCGGGTAAGTAACCAGATCTTTGAGCTTCGAAGAAGAGAATGCTCTTAGTCAGAGCTTGGCCATAGTCATGGGCAGCCATTGCCCGAGGAAGCAGAGCCCCAAGTATCAAAAACATGGGAGCCATTGAAAAACAGAGTCCAGCAGATTTCTCCATTATAATCTTACTGTGAACTCAGAAAATGATGGAAAAAAAACTTAAATTGTGTGGTATAAAGATCTGTTTTTCTATATATTTAGTGTAGAGAGTAATTCCCTCCGTGTTTACATACAATGCGTAATGTAGTATTGGATTTAAGAGCTTAAACTAATGAGACAGACAACGAGAAGGGAAAGGGAAAGGGGGAGTGGGGTTTGTGAGAAAAGTAAGAGCCAAAGGGCGGTATATATGGAGAAAGGAGTGCCCATTGGTAAAGAAAAATGGGCTGAGATAAAATAAATTAATAATGGGTTTGTATCTTATTTTAAAAAGGGTTAAAATTACTGCAATTAATGCTTTCTTGATGATGGGGAAGATGCATGTGCTCTTGTTTGGCGCCTTCTGGAGGAAGAAGGGGGCGGCTTTGGAGTGTTGCACGCATTCTTTTTTTTTTTTTTTATGAATTTTTTTTTAATTAAATAGGTAAAAAATTAATACAAAAACAAGTACCCCATACATTCTCGGTAAAGATACAAAATATATAACTAAAATCATCTACTTCTCTAAATTATTGTAGCACATTAATCGCATTCCGTAGGCAGCGAAAACGTATAATTTTAATCTTTTTAATAGTATTTTCAACACAAGTAGTCTCATTCTCGAATATTGATCGTTTCCGCTCGTTCCAAATCTGATAAATAGTAACAGCACACGCCAATAGCCTCGACTTGTTGAGCATAGACTTCTCACGATAGACGCCTTTAATGGCACAAAGGATTACATCAATCGAGCACATCAATTTCTTCAAACCAAGCCAATCACAAGTTACGTCCCAGATTTTTTTAGCTAAAGCACACAAAAAGAATAAATGGGCCATAGATTTAAACTCACTTTTGTAAAGCACACACGATTTATTTTTCAACAAAATCAAGCCGATGTCGAGTAATTAGGCATGCCATCAGCATCTTTGAGTTTCAATTTTTTAAAGTTTTTTTTTTTTTGAATTTCAGCAGTTGATATTGCACTTTTTTTCCTAGCTGACACATTGTATCTTGTGCGGTGGTTCAGAATCGGTTTAGTTTGTTCATGAATTTAGTCATTGGGTTATCAAGTGGTCAAAGTCCATGTTCCAAATGGGGGAACCTTGAGTGGAACTTGTAGGAGATTTATGTACTTTGTGCATTTAAAAGTTGGAAAGGGATTTGTTACCAACAAATTCTGACTGTCACGTGTAAATATGCATGAATGTCTTCATAATGTGTATGTGTTTGTATATTATTAGTGGAATGATCGTCCTCTTTGGACTAAATATCTTGTAATAAGTTCGTCTCTTTCCAAATTTTATTGAGTCGATGGCTACCTCATTGCACTCATCTTTCATATTTTTATGCGGAGATCACATGTTTATTATCTTATCCAAAGTTATAATTGTTTTATTTATATCGTGATACCGCGTTATTCCGTATTAAATGGACATGATGGACTGTATTTATTTGACTATTAATGAGTCGATTTGTTAGGACATCAGTCCAAAATATTAATGTAATATCTCAAATCGTCAACAACATCTTTCAAATGTTCAAGCAAGGCTTACGACATTTAACAACTTCCACGACAAAAGAGCTCGCCCGTCTATCGATTAGAAGCATTAATGATACAATGCCCAACCGCAATCAACGCCCAAAACAAATACATCCACATGACTACTCATCTTGTGTATAATATATAAAATGTGACTCGTAATTAATTCCAAAATGCTGCAGAAAAATAGAAAACAGTAGAAGGTGTGATGTTTACATTTACTTTTGAAATATTATACACATGGATATAAGAAAGATTGTACAGTCTCCGCCACTTTTGACTTCTTTTTTTGAAATCCCCTACCATAAGTCCATATTATAAGTGAGATTCTTGAAAATTATGTAGATTTTGGATCATGGAACACAATCAAACATTACAAACTCATATTCGAACACGGTACACGCACCCTTTAACAAAATCAATTTTTCAACTTGGTGAGATGACAGCCATGAATGGCCCAAGTTAAACCGGGATGACATGCCCCACATGGATTTTACGTGGAAACAATGCACATCATTTTTTATAATTATATATTCTTTATTCCATATTCCTACAAGGTTGTGTTTAATTGCTTGATAGGAATCTCATCTAATGTTTGGTTATACATTTATGTCTATATTATTATATATCAATTTTAATAACTAATTATTTATCATACATCAATCAAATTATTAAATATAAAACAACAATATTATCATTTAATTTATGTCTTTTTTATTTACTTTTTATTTATTATTAAAAGATAATATTTATAATTTATTATTTTATCTCAAACTTAATCAATTAAAACTAAACATATTATTATTTATTAATTATTATCTCACATTCAACTCGACCATTTTGATAATCACATCATTTAAATATAAGTATCACTAAAATTATCTCGATGCACACAAAATATCGGTGCCAACTGCTAAGTAAAAAATATGCAAGCACGCACCATGAGTTAGCTACTTAGCCATAGAAGGATTTGTAATAAAGCCTCGCATGTGCCTACTACCCATGAGATATTGGGTGATGTTTGTTGCATCGCCAGTTTCAGTAACACGATCGATTTCAAGATTTCTCATGGGACCCAATATCCTTTTTTGATATTTATCTCCATTAAAATCTCGACACTTTACACATCTAAACAATACATTTCATATTCGGTTATTTTGGTTTAATTGAAGGCGCAACACTACAAAATACTGATTTGTTATTGAAATATGTTGACATGACATCGAAAATTATTGACTTTGCGAGTATCAGATCAGTAATTGAACTAAAATAGTTGAAAATTAAAATTTAGTGTGCAGAAATCAAAATTTGAAAATTTAATGGATAAAAAAAAAACGAAAAATATACAAGAATTAAAATATCCGATGGCGTGAGTTGTTTTAATAAATTATTGGGAAAGGTTTAAGTATATGTAGTGTTTGTCGTACATGAATAATTCTATCACAATTGATTGACAAAAAAATATTTATTGCATATGTCTGATTTGTACATTAGTTATTGTTATTATTATTATTATTATTATTATTATTATTATTAGTAGTAGTATATAACATGTTCATAATTATTTGGTGGGAGAGGAGACATTGGCCTACATGGACTGGGCGCAAATCAAGGGCGACAATTGAGTTAATTTTGGCCCACCGCCATTAAGCTGATCACGGCGGAATGTGTGCTCCCGCCCGCCTTCCCCTTTTTGTTTCTCTTGTCTCTATTGAATGTCATAGCTAAATTCGTAAACTTTTCAAAAGTTTTGTACACTGTAGACCTCTATTTTACATTGCTCTCTCTTACAGAAACTAGACCATGGGGACCTCACACGAAAACAAAAACAAAAACAAAAACAAAAACAAACAAAAACAAAAACCGAAACCGTTTTTTCGGTTTTCAAAAGCAGAAACGGAGTTTTGGACTTACGGTCTGGTTCATGTTTCTAAAAACAAACAACCGAAACAATAAATTAATCTTAAATATTAATATTTTAATTGTAGCATATATAGATACTTTAAATTATGCCATTAAACTATTTGAACTATATAAATTATATTTAACCCTTTATTTATATTTATTTCTGAATATTAATATTATTTTATATTACAAATGTTGAAAAATTAATTTCACAATGCCATAATTTTATAATATATTTTTTTTGCTTTAAATTTAGAATAATAAAGTTTAGTTCAAATCATTTCAAACCAAAACTTCTGAAAACGGAAAACACAACCGTTAAAAACTAGAATCAAAACCATATCCAAGCAGTTCGATTCCGGTTTAACCCTTTAATCGGTTTTGGAATTGTGGTCAGACATGATACAACTTAAAGACGAGTATGATGTTTACATCTCGTATCAAATATAAAATTTATAGTACGAAGATAATAAATGTTAATTAAATACGTAAAATGTATTAGAGATTAATACAAATTCCATGATCCTCCTGTCTTGGGGTGCAAACGTGAGTAGCTCGACTGAAACTCGGTCAAAACTCGAGCTCGAACTCGGTTTGACCGAGCTCAAGTCGAGTTCCAGCAGCTCGAGCATGTAATCAAGACAAACTCAAGTATATGATGTCTTTGTTCGAGTAGCTCACGAGATATTCGATTACATATACACACATATTAATTATTTATTTAAATCTAAAATAAAACCGAAATCGACTTTTTCGAGCTCGGGCTTGAGTATTTTAAATTTTTCGAGCTCGATTCGATTTGATTGCACTTCAACAACGGTATCTTGTAATAAAAAAAATCAAAATTACAAAATATGAAATTGTTTTTATAATATGATTTTAAGATTCGTCCAGGTGTTTCGTTGTTCACATGATTCTTGAGAATCACAATTGATAAGTGTAGACTTTGACCACTTTACTACTGCCGGTGGAATCATTGATAAATCGAGGCAAAGAAACAAGCGTGGACACTCTGTTTCATTAAAGCTGATTTATGTTTTTTAATTCTACCAGATTATAAACATAATTAATTACGCAGTAAATTCTCATTAATGTTTATTAATTTGCAAAAGTGTCACAATCGAATTTAATACTTTTTTTTGGGTTAAAATAGTTTAAATTATGTATTTATAATATGACATGATGTATGACAGATTTGTTCCCAAAAATTAGGATAATGAATAACTTGCTCGGTCTTTATCGATCGTGGCAGAACCAAGAATATAATCTTATTCGAGTTAGAATTTTTAATTTTAAAATCTTTTAATATTTTAATTTGATCTATCCGGACTAATATCATATTAATTCAAAATGATACAAAATTCACGTATAATTTTTTTAAAAAATTTTGGACAAGCCAGGCATTAATGTGGCTCCGCCACTGCTCATCAACTACATGAATATGATGGTGGAGTCCGAAGTCATAGCAAATTCTTAAATAGGATTGGTGTCATTGTGCGCGTGTTTTGCATGCAGGTAAAATCGATATTTTTTTATATATAAATAAATACTCTTTTAAAATGAACTTATAAGTTAAATTTCAAAAAACAAATAAAAGTAAAATTAAATTTTAATTTTTTTCTTACATTTTTTCTATTTTTCCCTAAAAAGTTGACAACATTCCTATTTAATTAAAAGTAAAAATAAAAATAGGCTCTTACATTTTATCAGTTTTTTTATGATCTTATAAGCTGTGAGATCTTATTTTTAAAATAATATGCTAAAGTATTTGGATGAACTTATTTTAAACAACTTAAAAATATTAATGTGTTTCGTACTATAAGATTTTTTGTTGTCAAAATTATCAAAAAGATATAATAATATGTGTTAACATAAGTAGTTATATACATATATATAGTTTATTATATTATAATGTCTCTACCTTTAGAAAAATTGTTTTGGTCATTTAAATGTCGCGACTAAACTACCCACACTTTAATTCACATGATTTCTTCAAAATGTATTATATTTAAGGAAATTAGTGGGATAAATTATGAAGCATAAAAAGAGATTTAAAAAAACAAACAACACGTAAAGATAAAATGGGATTAAAAAGAAAAAAAGCCGACACCCGAATCCCAGGATAAGAACGTGCCCCCACTAACCGTAACCGATTTTTGGTCCCATTTTCTTGCAAAAATTGGCGACAACAAAAACATCAGCTTTTCGACTATGGTCGTTTTCCAACGAAACTATTAAATTAAATAAAATCTGATGTTTCCATATTTTTTTAATATTTGTTTTTTAGCTTAATTTGAGGCTGCAGCTATGGACCAGGAAAAAATTAAAGTGAAGAACATTCCATTGTCAAATTTTTATTTATATTTTTACATTAATTTAAATTTTTTTTCAAAAAACATTTAAATTATACTAACTCCAATCCAATTATAAATGTTTTTTTTTTCGATTACTCCAAATATACGGTTCAGATTCTTCATTTAATATCATTTTTCTTTTGTTTTTACTAATTTATCCCTATTAGCTAATTACTCCAAATATACAGTTCAAAATGCAGTTCAATTCTTAAAATAATTATGATTTTAGGAATATCAATTTTTATTTCTAAGCCAGTAAATAATTTTGTAGGAAAAAATGAATGATTCCCAATTCCCATTACTAAAAATGACAGATGATAAACCAACATACGATAGGACAAACTGTAAAAATTATCGTAAGGCCTGCGATTTCATTTTGGATTGGGCCTGGACATGATAGTAGGGGTATATTTTAACTGTTGTTACTTCAGCATTTAAATGAGACAATAGTGAAAAACACGTAATATATTAGCACACGTCTTTAGCGGATCATGGTATATATAGACTTTTGTAGAATTTTTAAAAGTCAAAAATTGTACGTAATTGAGTCATACTGACAATGAGGTATTAACATCTCACCAATTGTGATGGTACTGTCATCGTTGGCTCAATCATATATCTTTCATGCTTGTGATACAACTATCAATTGAAAATTAAGAAAAAGTTTTTAGCTTATTAATTTTCGACAAATCAGATTTAGCCTATTAACAATATACATCGATATATGAGCAGTTTTCCTTAAAATAAAATAATAATTATTTTTTATATGAATTTCAATTTTAAAACATGCTTTGTAAAAACATAATATATATATTAACCTCATATATTCATGACACACATGACACGTATGATTAGATGGCTAGTATATATATATAAGACAGTCCAATGTAACGTGCGGTGTCTTTGAACATGTGCAGGCTCGTGCAAGGAAAATGGGCCACGTTGGACCCACCATGTGCTACCCTCAAAATTTTGATTTCCACGAATCAGAAGTTGAAACGTGTCACGTTATAATTGATGATGTAATTTCTGGGTTTTGTCCGAAAACTATTTTATTTCTTTGTGAAAAGAAATTTAAAAAAAAAAAAGTAATGGTGGAATTAATTAGAAATTGAAAATTGGACTGAGAGAAAAGACAACGACACGGAATAGAAGAGTTGGAGGAGAAGAAGAATAATTCAATTGGTTTGTTACATTTTTGTAGAAGACAAATTTAAATTCTGCAAGTCCACATGATTATGTTCTTTTGTAAGGTTTATGACTTATTATTTATTTTTATCCAATGCTCTTGCAATTATATAGACATATATAACAACAATTTTATTTTTTGGATTTTGTTATCGCATACATTCATAGTATATCATAACATATTATTAATTACGAACAGCCTATAAAAATTGTTTTTAGTATCACGGTGAATTTTTTAACATTTTTTCCATATTTTAATTCGGTCTTACTTCTGATTTGAATTTAATTTCACATTATTTTACAACTATCTCTCGTTTCCACGTCTTTTCTTTCATACAGGGGAATACAGTGTGCGACAGTGAGGAAAGTCTCATCCATCCATGGTAATCGGGCAAATGTGAACCACAATGTAAGCTGAGGGGAAGCCACGATATAAGACAAAAAAGAACATATCTCTTGCGATATGATCTCACATATCATTATTTGTAAGACGAGTCAATCATACTCATATTTACAATAAACAGTTGATTTTATATGGAGAAGTCTTTTCTATAATTTTTTTCCCAAAATGTAAGATAATGAAAATTCTTTTTTCCATCGTTTGGTATAAGTCCTGCTTTTTACGTAATTTTTTCCAAAACTAAAAATATTTTTTTATTTACATAATTTAGTTTGCAGTTCTCCCAACTTTCACCTTTCTCCGCATCAATACATAGGCAAACCATAGTTCGATTCGAACCACAATTCCGAGGTTAAATATTATTTTCCTCGTTTAAAAAATTAATATCGTCAATGCCTACTTATTCGGTATTCTATTGGGTTATTATTTACTAACACTATGTGTGTGCAAAATAATAATTATTTTATATATAGAAAAAAATAATTTAAAAGATAAATAATTATTAAAATATAATTTCAAAAATAATTTTCCATTTTAATTAAAAATTGGTTAGAAAACTTACGCCACTTTATCTCCCCTTCTAATTTGTATGTCAAAAATGTATACCATGACACCAACATTGTTTCAAATTCACACTCTTGACTAGTCTGGCGACCCAAAAATCTATGAACATCCCGAGTCATTTGACATAGAACCGGGGGACCTGTAATTTATGTCCATTTCTACTCCAATCTAATCTGAATAACATACCTTAACATCCCGAGTCTTGCGACCTCTTGATGCTAATCTTTCCAACCAACATTGCTATACTTTCTTGAGGCAATGCCTTTGGTCGAGTGGCTAGGAGTTACCGGAAATGATGGAGTGATTGGTGCTTCTTCGTCATCCCAATTGTCTCCCCAACTGTCCTCCCAACCCTCATTTGCAGCTGGCTCGTGTTTGCTGCCATGGGAAACTGGTAGCTCCATGTCTAGCATTTGGTACTTGAGAGCTTTTTTTGCAAAATGCCGCCTCAAGAAGACACACATCGAAACTGATGCTGTCATTGCTAACGCACCCAAAAAAAGGATTGCAATCAAGTTAGTTTTCCGAGTGAGGTTGAAGAAAGTGGACTCGGAGTCACCACCAAGCTTTTTGTTACCATGTACAGATTGATCACTAATATCAAGACGGCAATCACCATGCCCCGCCGTGAGCACGATGAATTGGCCATATCCTACACCTTTGACAGGTACATTGAGCTGCATGATAAAGCGTTGATAACTGAAATACATATGGAGGCATTTTTCATGACCAACCATGGACAAAAAACAAAAAAAACATATGTGATGCAAAAATTGGATAAATCAATTCAGATTCGCTTGATCTACTAAAGGGCGATACAGAGCAATTGTTATGGCACGACATAAATAATGACAAAAAACCATCATTTACAAAATTAAATCTCATGATACAGAACTTTCAAAAGAAAAATGGTAAGGATGAAGTGTAATCAGAAATAAAACATCATTCCCGATCTCTCACTCTGAGGAAACTCAGGTAAATAAAATAATATAAATTGATTAATGTAGAAAATAAATTTACTTCCAATTGCAAGAGACATCTGAAAGTCAACACGTTACACAACAACAATGTGTATACTCTCAGAAAGAAGGAATTAATTATGGCACACTACAAAATCTTCAGATTAATACAAAAAATTGGTCTTCACTTATTTAATGATTATCACTAAGACTCTCAAGGTTTTGTACTACACAACCTATTAATTAGCTCATAGTAATAATTCTGAGGAAAATTAAACGCAAGCATTCTCAACATTTGGCAATAAAAACAAGTGCCCACAGTTATTAGTACTTCTATGAGAAGAGATTAGTGGGGTCGATCATCTTGGTAAATGAAATTTACCCATATATCCAACTGAGGATTCATGTTTAAAGCTGCCACTATGGCAAACAGAGAAATTATGCTCCAACTTATATCTACTTCTGCCAGATGTGTCAATCAATCACCAAATTGATCATCTGTTACTCCCTAAGGTGCAATTATAGTTACTTAACAAAAGATACCCAACATGATAAATTGTACGACACTTTTGGTATGTGTAGAAACAATGAAATACAGAAGCTTTGGAATTTACCAATAAATCCGCAGGACAATTTCTTGAGTCTGGAAGTAGGCCATAATGGTCGTTATCACAATAATCAAGATTTAAGCCCGTTTAACAAGATTCTGCTTCTATGTAGAACGGAAAGCTTACAATCCTACTAAGGATTGTAGCAAAAGGAGTAGCAAAAGCAAGAAAAAAAACAAGTAATGATGCGTGATTACACACGCAAAACAAAAATTAGGCACATCAAAATCTAGTAAAAAACAAACAAGAAAATGTTGCAAACATTGTTATCTGATGAATTATTTAACAGTATCAATTTATGAGCATGTAACCATAATGGATGCCATTCTAGTGGAAAAAGTTGCCATGACCAACAACATGGCAGTGCTTCCTTATGGGATGAAAATTCTGGTAAAATAGTGCAAACCTCAGTGACTTCATCTTCTTGGAGTTGAATCTTGTTCTTCTCTAGATGAACCAAATCGGGTGCTGATATTACCACACTGAGGAGACTTTTTCCCTTGTTTTGAATCAAAAGTGAACGCTCTGGAGATTCTGGGATATCAAGAGTAAAACACCTTTTAGCTTGTTCATTTGGAATTGAACAAGTTTCGTCAATAATACTCAATCGGCTACTATCCAAATACATAACAGATTCAATCACTCTATGCAAAACCTACGTAGTTATAAATCCACTTGCTCTAGGTAAATATATCATCTATAATAAGTTATAAGAAGCTGAATCTGCAGATTAATGGACTAAACAAAGAGTTCTATGAGAATGACTGCTTTGCTATGTGATTGTTTATGCCATCTCTTCCCCCAATTAATGAAATTCGAACTTATTGATGAAGGATTTTCATCCACCGGGTTTTCTTTGACTAATACCCACTATTTGATCCAATGTTCACAAAACATCAAACCAGTATGTGACTGAGTGAGCAAATCATCAAGATTTTTCTGAATACACTTCTGAAATGTCTAGCAACTTCGATAGCCTATGTGAACTAACCAATTGTTTTTTAGTCATCAACGGGCCGCACAAGGCACCTCTAACATAGAAACTTGTATACATAACTCAAGAAAGTTAATCCAGAAACAAGATTTTTAAATGCGAAGAACATATCGTAATTCACTATACGCAAATGCCCACATTTGTGACTTCAAGTACATGGATACTCATCGATTTAAAGATCACTGCAAATCGAAACCGCCTGCTACCAGGAATCACCGATCAATAAATAATACCAAAAAGAAGGAAAAAAACAACCAAGAAAATTAAAATACATACCATTCCCCGGAACTCTCAGACAAGCAACCAGCGTCTTATCATCATCAGTGCATCTATTTGACGATGAATCACATACCGGATGCTTAACCTTTTCTGTACCCTTATCAGGTTTCGAATCAGACCCCTTGATCTGCTTCTGCTCATCTTTCGAAGCAGTGTCATTCGCCTTCTTTTGCTCATCATTCACCCCTTCTGCCAACTCAGGTTGTTTACTCGAATCACTCCCATTTGAGTGAACATCTTTACCATTCCTTACAGGATTGATTGTCGCAGTTACACTATCATTACCATTACCCTTTGCTTTTGTATCAGAAGTACCATCAATAACCTAAAAACAAGAAAACGAGTATATTAACCACACAATTCATACAATTAAACTAATTCCAACGCAAAACCACCAATAAGCACAAAAAATCTGAAGTCCGACTACCTTTGACTCCGCTGCAACTCGATATAAAACAACTGGAGCCAGAAGCACAATCAGCACAAGACAATAATTTATCTTCATCCCCATAAAGATTATTGATCTAAACCTTAGGATATCGAAAAGTACTCAATCACTACACAAAATAACACACAAAAAAAAATGAGGGAAAAAAAGAAAATAGAAAATCACACTTGACAAAGTAAAACAAAACACAAAGCAAGATAACCGACCTTGAGACGACGCAGATTTCATACATAATACAGTTCCAAACCTGTATCAGATTCTTGTGCTCAGTCCAACATGGCGTAATTGTTACATTTAAAATATCAGAACCAAATTTTAGTGGCCCTGCTTCTTTGTGCAGGAAAGAAGCTGCAGAGAGAGCCGAACAGCAGTAACCAATTGTTAAATGGGCCTGATAGTTTCATGGGCCAAAAAAGATTTAAGAATTAAAAGGCCCTTTTAAGTCAATTGAACTATTCTGGCCCAGTTAAGACAGCAAAATTGTGTTCATCCTCGTTTGCTTTTCAGTTTTCTAAATATTAATGTGTAATTAAATGCTAATGATTATGTTTATCACCACCACAATTATCTTATCTATAACTCGGTTCTTAAATTATATACTTTTTGGGATGAAGGAGATAAATGTTTTGCATAAAAATCTCAATTATAAGATTTTTTTTACCATTGTAAATTTGATTTATTCGGTCTGTTCTATCAGATAAACACAGAAAAAATAAAATCAAGTCTAACCTCACCTACCAATCTAATTGGTATTTGTAAAATTGATAATCAATTTATGAAAATAGTTGAAATACGCAAATGCTACGTAAGTAAGTAATTCGATTAATTAGATTTGGCAAACTTTTTTACTTCTTTTGCTTTCATATATTCAATGTGGATATAACTTTTCTTCAGAAAATATATGCATATTATAATATATCACTTCTGTCGACGGCCCAAAAATAATCAAATAACATTTTCGTTGATAAGTTATTATAGCTCATATGATATTAGAGTTATAAGTGTGAGACGAGGTATCGGGTAAAACATAAAATAACATTTTTCGAAAAGAAATAAATGTTCATAAAATCTAATTAATGACCCCTATAGCTTGGGGATGTTAATTACATTTCGAATTTGAAATAAATTTCACCAGCCAACCAACGACATCCATATCTCAACCGTTAATAATCTTAATTAATAATTCTCCAATAATAAAATTACATTAAAAGGGCTGAGTTACAATGTTGTCAAACCGACCTTTGGTCTAATATACGCCTTCTGTTGTGAGAAACCAAACGATTGACTGAGACTAATAGATGTAACAAGTCATACACGATTTTATGTCATGCAATCATGTCTACTCATATCATGTTTATCACAAAATATTGTTAAAATTGGAATTTGAACATAACTCAACCTCAAAAGTAAGCTCGATGGGAGGAATATTCAAGCACATACATACAACTTTCATGTATGTTATTCAACCGATGTGGGACAACTAACACACCCCATCACTCCCAAGAATGAACATCTGGAGCGTGAAGTTTACAAATGATCAAACTATAGACAAAACGAATGGGCCAACACATAACGGGGGAACTTGAGCTCTGATACAATGTTAATATTTGAATTTGGACCTAACTCAACCTCAAAAGCTAGCTTAAGAGGGAGATTGACCAAGCCTAGCTATATATCCAACTCCTAGGTATTTTATCAAACCAATGTGATACAAATATGTCAAATCTCATTATATGTATGAAAATTCATAACCTTATTATTATTAAACCAAACAAAACAAATTCTCCGTTAAATCAAAATTAAGTATTACAAAAAAAAATCATCTTAAATAAGAATAGAAGTGTCGTAATAAACACAACTAACATGAGAATTAGTCGCTGACAGAACATAATGCAAAACAACAATGATCTTAAAAGTAAAATTTCTTGTACGACAAAACATAATGCAAAACAATAATGATCTTAAAATTTTTCGATGACATAATCGACACATCACAGTGACATCATGGATTCACTTGTATGTCGACTAAAAAGTAGTCACGAGAAATTGGAGAAGAAAATGAAGGCTGGCTAGCTAGCTTTTGTGTGCGGTAACGTGTCATTTTCAGGGCGGTGTGCATCCAAATTTAACAAAACGCCAAGTTTTTACTTTCCATCTGAATCCTTAATTTACCCATTTGCTAATTTCGGTATGTACATGTGATTTCTAACTATTTTTCCCAATATAAAAAGGTTATAGATATTATTTATGATTATGTCTATTGTGAGACGATTTCACATATATTTATTAATGAGACAGATCAACATTACTCATAT
Organism: Primulina huaijiensis; assembly: GCF_012295235.1. Classification (NCBI taxonomy): domain Eukaryota; kingdom Viridiplantae; phylum Streptophyta; class Magnoliopsida; order Lamiales; family Gesneriaceae; genus Primulina; species Primulina huaijiensis. Next base: position 18,740,458 of record NC_133311.1, on the reverse strand, counting down.
TTACAACAAAAAGTAATATTTTTTTTCTGTATGACCCAAATAAAATATTCGTCTCACAAAATTAATCTGTGAGACCGTCTCACATAAGTTTTTGTATTAATACAAGTTATTTCAGACCTTGGAGGAATTAATGGAACCATCGAGTTAGTCGTATTTTATGAACCATACCTTAGCTTTATACCATTATTGCACTGATCTTGCTTCCAAAATGCACGTGAATTGTGATATCATGAACTTGTTTCATGCAACATGTTTACCTTTTCTTCTAAGGAGTGTTTGATGCATGCCTGGGAAGAATTATAATCATATTTTTTTAGAGGTTGTAAACGCTTTGATTTTTTAAAGTATGATCGTATCATTTCATTGATTTCTAAAAATAGTTTCCACTAAGAAATTATAATTTTATAACTTTATTTTCTTTTTTCATGATATGATTAGTAAAGTTCGATCAAATTCTCAATCCTAGACATACAAAAGATCTATGTATAGTTCATAATTTGATTTTCGTTCACATGTAGTTTATTTAATTTACGTGGTTTGCATACTATTGCGTTAATTCGAATGTTTACCTAACTAACATAGTTCATTGTCATAAAAAAAAATTGAACTTATACATATGCATGAAATGGTAGTATCGTATAATAATATTCAAAATGGAATAAATATAGAGCGATTATAAAGTTTCTTCCTGTCATATATGTTACTTATTCTACGCATAACTTCTTAAAAATTATAATAACTATATTATAATTTTAATAATCCATGCACGTCAATATTGATAAGTTTTTTTTTTTGGTTAAAATATTGATAAAGTTTTAAAGTGTGTACATGCAGGGGCCCATGTATTATAGTGACAAATACGTAAAGTAGGTTTTCGATTTTTCTTATAGGAGTACATCTGTCTAACTCCACACGCACACGATTCAGTTATGTAGTCTGTGAGCACAAAAACCAAAGTATGTATACTCGGAAGCCATAGAAAAAAATACTTTTTAAAATATATTACAATAAAAGTTATAAAAAAATTTTAATTATAATAAATTTCACAAACATACCAAACGTTAAATTATTATAGCTAAGCATGCTTTAGGAAAAATAGACATCATTTACTCGATTGTATAACCGAACCAACGGATTACGAGAGCCCAGAACCAATTTTTTCCTCACAAAGCTGCTGTATTCAAACCACCTTTTCATGATTGAGCTCTCACTTATGCAGGTCCTAATCTGTTCATCCATTATTTTATGTTATATGAGATCACTCCAGTCTGTTGTTTATACATAACTCTCTCAATTTCTTGATATCAAGGCTGTGTTTCTTTCTTGGTTCTGACATCCTCAAACTCAGGAAAAGGGTCATTTCTCACTGTCCTTTGTTTTGTGATGTCCAGAAACCTAAACACAACCATGTAAAAAGTTAAAAATGAACAAATTTGAAGAAAATAAGCCTCCGCTTACGTTTGTAAACGAGCCAAATATTGGAGGTGTTCTGTCACAGCTCATTCTAACTAATGACTCCAGCGCCTTTGATTCAATCTTTTCCTTCTACCAAACAACAGACACCGTCTCCACTCTCCAGCCATGTTTTCCGGCCCTTGGGCTCTTCTGTTTACATCAAACAGAGAGATATGCTCCGAAAATTCTCAAATAAAAACAAGTGATCGCTTCGTTTCCAAGAGATCACTCTCTGTTAAATCCTATTTCGGAACCGGCCGGTTATGTTAAAACTTGTTTCAAACCGAGCAAGAAGAAGCTGTACAGGGGAGTGAGGCAGAGGCACTGGGGAAAATGGGTGGTTGAAATAAGACTTCCGCAGAACAGGATGAGAGTTTGGCTCGGGCCTCGGAACATTCCACACGGCTGAGTCCGCAGCTTACGCCTAGGACAGGGCGGCTTCCAAGCTCCGTGGCGAATACGCCCGCCTGAATTTCCCGAACCTGCGGGATCCTACGTGTTTAGGTTTAGGATTAGGGGACTGCGCCCGCCTCAAAGCTCTGAAGAACGCTGTTGATAACAAGATTCAATCCATTCTTCTGAAGGTGAAAAAGGGTAAAAAAAAAAAGCCAAAAAAAATGGGAATAAAAAAGAGATCAGTGACGGCTGCAATTGCCAGCAAATGTGAGAGCGAAGGCGCCGCGAAGAAGACTGTTTCGTCTCCGAACTCTGCAGTGAATGCCGAGAGTTGGAGTGCTAGCGTTTCAGAAGATGGGTTCTGGAGAGGCGGAGGAGGTGGCGAAGACTCGCCTGGCTCGTACGACCCTGAGTTGATATGGGAAGTCCTTGCTAATTAATATCTTCTTGCAGTGTGCATGTAGCATGCTTGATAAGAAAACTCTCGACACCATGCTTGTTCCATAATATATAATCAAAATATATACAAAAATCGATCCGTATAGAGGCAAAAGAAACACCCTTTCAATTCCTACAAACTTTAGCATGAAACGTACTTTTGTTAGTTAATGGTTGTTATAATAATAATAATAATAATAATAATATATAGGGGGGCTGCAAATGTGTGGTGCCAAGAATCGAAGCTTTCTCATGATAGGCTTTTTCACACGTATTTGGAAGGAAAAATTTCATATATTTACCCTAATTTTGTAAAAAATAAGTCAACTATTTGATATCTTCAGTCAGAAGTTATTAACACAATATGCCATGCAACAAAATTTTGTGGTCCAGAATTGCTTACATCACTCGGTTCAAGATATATCGGTAGGGAAATCAAGCACATAATTAGAGCCCAGCCCTTAATTATAGATAGTTGTACGTTTGGTTCCATTTGTAACACACTAGGTTCTCAAAGTGCACGTGCATGCACCTACTTGCCGGAATCCCAAATTCGGATCATTAGTTTAAGACTCTGTTTGGTACACATTTTTAAACAATAATTGATTTCCAATATATAATTATATATATCCATGCTAGAAGTGCACGTGCATGCACATGATCGCCGGAATCCCAAATTTTTATTAATTTATGACTCTGTTTGGTACACATATTTAAACAATAATAGATTTCTAATATATATATATATATATAGGTCTCTTAAAAAACAGCTCAACTATGCTCGTATTTATAATAAAAAGTAATATTTTTTTATAAGTGATCCAAATAGAATATGTGTACCACATAATTAACTCGTGAGACCATCGTTTTTGTGATATCATATATATATACATATATATATATATATATATATATATGTATAATTTATTTCTTCTGGTAGAACCCACTAGTTAACTTATCTGTACCTTCGTCGATTGGTCGGCAACAATATTCATTCAATACAATCTCCATCAACCAATCAATTATCACTGTTTTTGACTTTTTGATATATTTAGATGAATGAATTTTAAATATATTTTATATAATTGCGTTAAGATTAATAATTCAAATAAGTGTTGGTCGAAGTGAGAAATTAAAATGTAAAATAGAGAAGAAACGACTTTAATATAGGAGCACATTGAAGAATTGGTTGTTTTTATCGATATTTGTCGTTATGGATGTGGTTTCCCTTGAGAGGGAAATAACATATAAAATTGAATTTGGACCATTCACACAACTTGCAGGTGACGATGGCGGTGTCTTTTGTCCACTTGTGATTTTTCCTGACCTCTGACTTTGATTCCCATTCACTCCCCTCTCTCTTCTATTTTACTCTCCCCCTATATCCACTCCCACCCACGTACGTAACTCCGGTAAGTTCTGGCAGTCGGTCGATTTCGATCATGTTCATCACATCGAACGGCGATGCGCTCACCGCTGGGAAGGAGGAGTTCATCAAAAGACACCACAAGCATGAAGTAGGCGATGACCAGTGCACTTCCTCCTTGGTCAAACACATCAAAGCTCCCCTGCCTCTCGTGAGTCCATCTCAGATCTGTGTTCTGTTGATTTTTAGCTTTTTTTTTTTTCAATTAAATGTTATGTTGATTGGTTTGCTTCTGTGCGTTGAATTTGTGTGTGTTTATTAGGTTTGGTCGCTGGTGAGGAGATTTGACCAGCCTCAGAGCTACAAGCCGTTTGTGAGTAGATGTATAATGCAAGGTGATTTGAAAATCGGAACTGTGAGAGAGGTGAATGTGAAGTCGGGACTTCCGGCGACTACGAGTAGGGAGAGGCTGGAGCTTTTGGACGATGAGGAGCACATTTTCAGTATGCGGATTGTCGGCGGCGATCATCGGCTCAAGGTATTAAGCTTCTTTGATCCTATCTTCACAGTGATCAAATTCGAAACTTTTTAAGTGATTTCACTTACTTTCGTTGTGTAGCCCATTGTTTGGATTTGGATGTATGTGCGAAAGGGCTATACGTTTATCGTTGAATCTTCGGTTTGAGTAAATGAAAATTTTATTTGAAAAGATTCAGATTGAGTAAATCAAGAAACTATTTGTGAATCTGTTACTTCTCAGAGTTGTATTCAAATTGTTGATTCCCATTTAAATCATCTTTTCATGATTTGGTTTGCGCAATAACAACCTCATTTGTCTTTTCTTATGTTCAAGATTGGAGATTTGCATATTTACATCGATAAACACATGCATTTGGTTGATTGATTGTTGAACTTGGATAAGAATTTGTGATTAACAAAAAAACCTTCTCGGATGGTTAAAGTTAAAGCATTTGTATATTCATTCAATTGGGGGTAAATGATTTGTTATTTGTCATGAAGTGTTAATAAACCAAATGGGCTTCTGATTCCCATGTGATGTCGAAGGTTTTGGTCTTCTATAAAAATCCAATCTTGAGCTAAAAAACGTAAGTGAGCTAAAAACACCTTATAAAAAAATAATAAAAAAAAAGATGTGGTATGCCTTTTTATTCTAAGCCTTTGAATGTAATTGCCCCAAAACTAGAATCGTCGAGAAATTGATAACACCATTTTACCACAATAAAAACATAAATATGTCTATTTTCTTTATCGATTAAAGCATCCTGAAAGTTTCAAATGCTTTTGTAGAGAGACTATGTTAGAAACGCGAGCTAACATAATCATATTTGTTTTCTTACTACGTTCTTTCGGTGAACATAATTGTTGCTTGGGGATTTTTCGTCTATAGATTTTTGAACTTGGAATGTTAGCCTTTTAAACATAAGACGGGTTTACTCTTATATTTGGATGTACTAATTTTTGCATGGAAGTTATTCTAAGTTTGATCTATCTTTTGTTTTATCGGATTTTACTTCCCTTTTATTAATAATGGAGGCGTCGCCTAGGATAATTTAGGCTGGCCATTTTAGTTAGTTGAAAAAGAGTCGCAACTATATATGGTTGAATCAACTTGTGTGATCCTTTGTTAAGGTGTCACTTTTTTAAAACATTTACAAACAGTACATAAGTGTCTGTTAATTGCCTTGTCAAGAAACTAGATTTCCTATTTGTCAAACTAAAATTGCCAAGAAAACATGGTTAGAAACTAAAAATTGACGACATAAAGAACAAAAAATGCAATTTCCCATTCATCATTATTTTATTTTATCTAATCGAGTTACATTAAAGTCGGTTTTGCTTCAAAATTTATGCAGAACTATTCTTCTGTCATCACTGTCCATCCCGAAATTATTGATGGGAGACCAGGGACTATGGCCATTGAGTCATTTGTAGTGGATGTGCCAGATGGGAACACTAAAGATGAAACATGCTACTTTGTTGAGGCCCTGATAAAGTGCAACCTCAAATCACTTGCTGATGTGTCCGAGCGTCTTGCTTTGCAGGATCGGACAGAACCTGTCAATTAAATCGGAGTATATCATCGAGATAGGCAGCGTGTGGTATAATCCAACCAGCTCCATAAATGAGAATGACACCCTCGGCAAGAAGTTGTGAGCAGACGAAGAATCTGGCCAGTCCTCCTTGGTACCATGTCTTCCCAATTTTATCCACGTATCACGATGTGGGCTTATTTCCTGTAGTTTCTCAAAGTCTTATGTTTTACTCTTAGACAAAGAAATGATCGGTTTTGTATGTCGTTATTGACCCTGTGCTGAGAATGGGTTGTATATATTTCTACGCTTGGAGATGTAAAACGGTGATGTGTTTGGTTGTTTTTGTGTGTTGGTCACTTTCATGAAATTGTTTTCTGCTATTAAAAATTCGCAGTTGGGTTTATGAATCATCGAGTGATCGCCCATAGTTCTGGAATAAACCTCTCAGCTAGGCTGCGTGAGAGTGAGCAAGGGTGGTCGTCTTCTCTTACGGAAATTTTCATAGTTTTTAGCAATTGCGTAATTGATACGCTCTCATGATGTAATAAAATAGAAAAACTACATCTTTTTTTTGAAAAACCAATGAAATAATAAACATCCTCTACGACATTTTTTTAGGAAATCCTACGACAATTGTTAGTGATACAGTTACTGTGTTCGTACGTTCTTCAAATTTATATATATTTGAAGTTACTTTAATCTAGCAAAGTTGAGCGAACAAACGGATTAAATTTTTTCCCCTTCTTTATAATAAAGTTTTGGCCTAAATTATTTATACATATCTTTTGTCGCCATCACAATAACTATAGCTTTTTTTAAAGTACAATTTACAACTACTTAGGGGGGTGATTAAGGGATCTAATTTTGATTTAGATGGGTTCAGAATCCACGTCTTTTTGCCATACCACCTGTGAGAACCCAAATTTTCAGCAGTTAACATTCTCGTAGCAACTAGCAATATTCAATGGTAATGGAAAAATTTCAGTAGAAGCTAACAATTCCAGCAACAGTCAATAATTCAGAAGATGATATTTTCCAGCAGACGGAATTCCAGCAAAAGCTATTATTTCAGGAGCTGATATTTTTCCAGCAGATTAGAATCCAGAAGCAGAAGAGCGAATTCCAGCAGGCAGTTACTGATTCAGCTTAGACTTGTAACCGAAGCATTAACACGGAATAAAGGCTGTTAATGGCAGATTATGGTCATTAATAGAGAGGCTAACAGTCAGATTTTGACCTATAAATAACACCTTCAAGTCTCTGATTTGGTGTTACACAAATCTTGAGAGTATTACTTAAATTTTCGAACTAAGAGAGTGTCTTGTTTGAGCTGTAAAATCCAGTAGCGAGAACAACCAGATTTCCAGTAGACTTCAACCGAAACTCTAGCAAATTACTGTAAGTGGGCTTATATATAAGTATCTTGAAATAAGTTTGATAATTATGTTTTTAACGCACAGTTTCTGTATGTTTAATTTCTGATATATGATTTTGAAGCACTGAAACTCCCTAGTGAACTAATGGTAGGAATATATATTCTGAACATTTCTGATTCTGATTCTGACCTCACCCCTTAGAGGAGAGAACATATAGGTGACTAATATCAGTTTAGCCATGAAATTCACTAACGTGCTCAGTGCTTACTATTTCTGATTTCTGTTCTGAAACCTATGATTTCTGAATTCTGACTTCTGTTCCGAAATAATAGTTTTCTATATATTATTGTATTTCTGTTTCTGTTGAAAATGGTTTCGAAAATTTGGAGTTATTCCCGCCCCTGCTTACTGAGTGACAACCATATCACTCACCCACCAAACCCATCTCAGATAAGAACGAGGAAGAAAAGTTATAAGAAGAAGAGCAGATTCGATTTTGGGGCTGGTGATGAAGATCGTTGTTCTCAGTTCTGATTTATATTTTATATTCCGCTGCATCTGTTCAGACATTGTATTTCTGGTTTTACATTTCCGCTGTAAAACGTTATTAATGGAGTTGTATCAGACATTGAATATTCAGTATTATGAATAAAAGACTGATTTCTGAATTCTGTACTTCTGAAGCTTGTTGTTTTCGAATGAAAATTTGAGAGCAACGCCGGTGTCAACCAAACCCCTTCTCGGGGCGTGACACCACCTAAGAGGTGGTTTGCATAACTATAGCTTTTAGAGATTATAATAATAATAATTTTTCTTCTTTTTATTTAATGTGATTTTTCTTCTATGATTGTGTGTTGCGGTTGATGTTTTATTTTTAATTGATTTGGTTTTTGGTCTTCGAGATTCTATATCCTGTAATTTGCATATTTGACTCTTCGACTGATTTTTACTAAATCATAATTATTAATTGCATTTGTTGGTATTAAAATTATAATTTTTTTTATGTTGTTCTATTTGTTTTGTGAAAAAAAAGATTATTTATGTTTATTTATTTTGATGACGTTTATTCTGTTTGTAATATACATATGTTCATCTTGAATCATTAAATTATTCATATATATAGTTAATTCATTGAGTTTTTTTTTAGTTTATATATGTCATTTTTAAAATTTAATAAATTTATGTAGTATATTGGATATTAATGATGATTTTATAAATTTAATTATCAGCTTCTATATAATATTTTTATATATAATAAAAAATTTATATAAAATTTCTCACCAAAGACCTTTAATTTTCTAAAGCGGCCCTGAAATTGGGATGTCTGCACTTTTCAGTGGCCGGTCGTTGGACTCATTACAATGTCCATTTAACACTGCAATATCACATGGCTCAATTGGGAAGGGGTACGCCGATGGCTAGATATGAAAGAATCTCATAGGTTCCTCGGCAGCTATTCTTAGAGCATTTCGGAAAAATTACATAGGGAACTCGATCTTGGCAAGAATGAGTTATACGACCTTTGCAGTTACAATGTATCTATGTATGGAACTTGCGTAACAGAGTCATATTCGAAAATGATAAGCTGATTGTCGACGGCATTGTTCGAATGATTCAGATTCACACCTTCTGTTACACACTGACGCGTGTAGCTTAATGTCTGTTTTATTGTAGATCATTGTATATGTTAGAATTTCGGTATATGATGTTATTATCTCCTGAAGATGCCCAGCTTTTTTGTATCATGAACTTTTTATCTTCTTAATGAAATTCATGTTTCATTAAAAAAAAAAAAAAAAACATCACATGGCTCAATTGGGACGCTTCTCTTTATGGTGAAATTATCTCCTCTATTCGATTTAGTACTGAATTTTAAATCCCTCCCCGCAACCGGACCGACATATTTTTCCAACTCCTCTCAAACGGTACCATCACTATTACAGAGTCAAAAACATGACTTGAGAATAATACTGGTTTTATTTTATTTCGTCAAAATTAAATATCTCCATCGTACTGTTTTTCATTTTATATTAGTTTATGCAAAAGTATACACTTTTAAAATGATAAATATAAATTAGGTCAAGTGGGTATAGTTTTTTATTGGCCGTGAACTTGTTCTATTGAAAATCGTTAACTTTAACGTTAAAGTGATGATAACAAAGTACTATTACAATTAATATCAGTAAGAAACCTAAATATTTGGGACCACACTTCCATATAATGCCTTTTTTTTCTAATATAAACGTCACTTATTGATGGTTATGCATAGGGGGTGTCAATTGGATGAGTTGGGTCGGATTTTGGGTCAATCCACGAATTTTTTTTATTTTTTTTTCAACTCGAACCCAAAGCAACTCGAAAACCCTCAACTCGAACACGAACTCGTATAACCCGACTCAACTCGTCTAACCCGAATTTTATTTATTTTTTTAAAATTTTTTCAAAAAAATAAAAAATAAAAAATAATAATAATATTTTAATTTAAACACATAATAACAAAATTTTCGATTTAAATTTGAAAGTTTAATCGTAGAAAATTAAAAGTAAATTTACTAAATCAAATAAAAAATTATTAAAAAAATAAAATATGCAAAATAAATATTAAATGATGAAAATTTTATCATATAAATATACAATAAATTTTGTTCAAACATACAATATATAAAAATATAGATAATATTTTTTTAAAAAAAGTTCGCGAGTCAACCCGCGACCCAACCCGAACCCAATCCGAAACCCGCCTAACATGGCACTAACCCGAATCCACACAACCCGAACCCGAAAAACCCCAACCCGAACCTGATTTTTTCGTGTTGGGTCGTGTCGGGTTGACGGATCGTGTCGTATTTTGACACCCTAAGTTATGCAAATATATTACGGGTTTTTTAAATAATAATTTAAAATAAATATCGAAAGGAATAATGTTTGACATATGCGAGTGTATATAATACCAGTAGTGTAATATTGTAAATTTGTGTTTTTATCATAATTAAGTGTTGTGTTAAATGTTACATTTAAGACAACATGCAGCGAAATATTAAAGTTTATAACACAAATTGAATTTAAATAAATAATATTAACAAGATTAAATTTGCACGGTGTCTCAGGGCAAAAATTAATCACTAGAGAACCAAATCGTTTACAAAAACCAATCACTAGTTATTATGACTAAAATCAATTTTCTCAACACATTGAGAAAATAAATAGCTTTCTAAAACAATCAAGAACATTAAAACGTAAAAAAGAAAGCAAAAACATGATGCCAAAAACTTAGAGCAACAAAAACAATCTTCAGCCAACACTTGCATTCGTGTTGTCTGAAATGTCTCCAACAATCACGGCAGCACAAACAACAGCACTCTTCAAAACAACAACGTTCTTTTGAGTTGTTTTTCTCTGCAAATCGCGACGTGCCAAAGTGCTTGAATAATTGATCGAGAAGAGCCGCAACAATGTCCTTGTTTATCTTATTTATAGACCTTCTATCTTCTATAGTTTATTTTTTCACAAGAAAACCTATTCCACACAAAAAGTAGGAGTTTAATTAGGAGCAAAAAAAAATTTCGAATATTGATATCATATAATGATAATATTTTCAAATTATCTTTTAAAAGCAAAATTTTATTAACTATTATACACAATCAAATTAAAAAGAAAAAGATAATATTAGGAAAATATTTTAAGTTAAGAAATTATATCAATTAAATTAAGAAATAATATTTTTTTCGTTTTATTATATCCGAACTCTTTGTATTTTGCTTTCTATCGATTTTTTTATTTTAAATTTCTATTCCCTAAATCTGCTTGATTGCAAGAAATCGAAAAAAATAAATAGGAGTAGGTCTTTCATAAGACGGTCTCACGGATCTTTATTCGTAAGACGGATCACTCATGTTCATATTTATAATAAAAATTAATATATTTGGCATAAAAAATAATATTTTTTGTGGATGACCAATATCCGTTTCACAAAATTGATCCGTGAAACCGTCTCACATGAGTTTTTGTGTAAGATTTCAAAAATAATAATGATAATAATAATATACACATTAATAAATATCAACGAGTGTAACTACAAAATGTAAATTTGATATCATCGTTATTAATAAATTTTCAAACAAGGAGAAGTACGAAGAGAATCGTTATGCGATAACAAATAAATTAATTTATTATTTAAACATAAGAACCAAGAATCTCAACCCTTCAAGAGATACAAGGTCACATAAAAAATAAAAAAATTAAAATGGTATCAATTATATATAAATGACTAAAGTTAGTGACTTAGCTCCATAATTTAATCGTTTGCCTAATTATCCAGGGAGACAATCACATAACCGTGATGTAATTGGTTTGTCGGCACTCTTTGTGTACGTTTTCAGTATAAAAGAAAGAAACAAAGCCTCGATTAACATTTAATTATGGCATTAATTCATTTCATTAAGAAATAATAATTCTATTTTTATATAGAAAAATACCTTTTTGAGTAATAAGTGCTCCATTTTCTTATGCTTGGTGCTACTTATCACTCAGAGATATAATGAATGGACGATGGAGGTTTTACTATTGTATATATCCATAAGCATATTTTAGATATCATTGTTTCAGATTAGTTGGAAATAAAAATTTAAAATATATTATAAGAGTTTACAATAAATTTTTTGAACAACTTGAATTAATAATTTTCGTAAAAAAAGCACGGATACGAAATAGTTTATTTTATAACACGTCATACAGTCGCGTATGAGCAAACCCGAGCCCGAGATGTGACGATATATCAATTCAAATGGGGTTGCTGGATAAAAGAGCCATCAATTAACTATGAACAAATAAATTTTATCTGTATGTATTTACATGTATAAACACAATTTATATTAGAAAAGACTGCATTTTGATTATATATGTATGTTATTTTGCGATTTTGGTTATCTATATTGTCAAACTGCAGTTTTAGTCACGTATCTTTCAAATTTTGATAATTTTAGTTTTTCTCATTGTAAATATCAATGTGACACTTACACATCAACGTCATGTTGAAATCACATAGACGCCCGCATAAGTGCATTGTCACATCAGCTTCACGTCTGAAAAATGACTAAAATTTCAAAAATAACAATGATAGCATATCCATACTGAAATTTGATAACGTAAAGAACAAAAATAGTAGATATACAAATATAAAAAATAATTTTTACAGTTTTCTCTTTTTATTATTATTCTCCTATGTTTAACTCAAGTTTTTAAGAAGAAAAACACGTCTATTATCCATATTACGAAAAGCGTTTTTCTTTGAAATTGGTTACCAAATAACAAACGCGCGCTATCATTTTACATATTATTGAAGCCAGTCAATTTAACCACCATAAAATTATAATTTACATTTTTACTTAGGACACTATTACTTTATTGACTTTTTAATAAAAATATGTTTTTTTAAATAAAAAAGATGCAGATAATACCGAAGCGAGAAATAGAATTCAGGAAAAGGATTACGTGAAATTTATTGATTGGATAAAGAAAAGTTAAGTAATTCACCATTACAAATTTTGGTAATAATTTCTCACTAAAAACAAAAAGAAGAGGTATTTTGTTTATTTGAAATCTATGGTTTATCGTTATACCAAAAACTAATGATGTTATTTAAATATTTTAAATTGTACTGCAATTCAAACGTCATGTTTTGATTTTTTACCCAACATAAATAATTATTGAATCCCAACAATTCTCGCAATTTGGTTTGTGAAAAAAAAAATTCTAAAATGTTCTGTTTAAAAAGAAAAACCACAAAACAACAATTTATCTATCCATAAACCTATTACACCACAATTTTCATATGCTGAAATTCCAAAAGGGAAGAACTTGGTAATCATTTTATTCCTAAAATACTCTTTATTAACTTTGCCAATTCAGATACGTTGTTTGCGTTTCTTAGACAACCTTAAAACGGTTCAAAATTGGAATTTGAATTTTGATTTTGCACTAACTTATCCACATGTCTTTTTTATTATTCTTATTTAAAAAAAAATGTGAAAAAGACTTCTGGGTCACATCATTTTCAAATCCCCATGTCTAATCGACTCCTTACCCATTTCCACCCGCAATACAAAAGAAAATAATAGCCTCCAATCTTGAATAAATTGGTGAAAAATCTTCAATCAAAATATTTTTTTGGATTCACTATTTACCCACAAAATTATGGTACTATGTCATACAAAATGTGATACACTTCATGTGGAAATGTGGTACTAAAAAAGTACTCAGGGACTGAACACAAAAAATCGACGGCTAGAGACTGAAGACCAATTTCCCGTCCAATCTTACAAAATAATAATAATAATAATAATAATAATAATAATAATAATAATAATAAATTCATATATTAAAATAACAACAACGAATTTCAACTACAAATTCGCATTTTATAATTCATTATTATCACCAAAGTATAATCACTTATTATTATTTAATCCAGGAATTGCTCGTGGAGAACACTGGGTTCAACGAACCTAAACAAGTTTCAGACACCCAACCACTTCTATTTGAGACCTCGTAGATGTACTAAACCTTTTGCATTAGTGTCTCAAGTTTCCCAATTTTTTTATTTAAAATAAAAGTTATTTTTATATTTATATTTAGTTAAAAATCAATGTACTATAAATTTGGCATATTCTCGAAGTTGTTATTGTTACACTAAAATAAGTAGCTTAGATTGTTTTAATCAAAATATTAAATAATGTTATCCCTTAGTGATATAAATTTCATAAAAAATATAAATTATTATTTTTTTATCAAAAGAATATTAACCATCATTTAGAAGCATAGTGGTAGGTCAACTCACATGTGCGGCCTCGTACGACATGGAGGGGTCCAATCAGACATTAGGAGCCAAATTATTATTAGAAAGATGTGGGACCCACACCTTTCGACATGGTTCGAGTTATTAAAAAAAATATTATTCTCATTTGGCCGTCACGATAATAATAATATTATTAATAATATTCATGATAATAAAGGTTATAAGTTCGACTTCGGAGATTTCTCGAACCCTTCTTTGCCCCATCTTATTAATATTTTTGGGAAAGATGATTATTCTCATAACCTGAAAGAACCAGAAATGGAAAAGAGATGAGGATGACAAATCTGCTCCTATCATGTCTCGTTGTCATTTCTAACCGTTTCCCACCTCTGTTCAATTTTATGTGTTATTATATGCTTCGAACCTTGAAAAAACTGATATAGGAATGAAAAATTGATAGGGATTAGGAGACAAATCTGTCACTACCATGCCCAGTTGCTATTCCTAATCTCTTTCCACCTCTCCTCGATTGTGTTATTATATGTCTCGAACCTTGAAGAAGCTGATATAGGGATGAAAAACTCACATTTATCATGCCTCTTTGTCATGCCTAATCACTTCCCATGTCTCACTTCAATTTTATGTGTTATTATATGAATTGGACATCATAACAACAAATCATGCTTTTTGGATTTGCCATGATAAATTGATCGATTCGTTGAAATTTTGAGAAACTATCAATGCGTTAAAGGGAACAGTTTGTTTAATGGTTCAGTTAAGTTTACTTAGATTCACCATAAAAACTCTTGTAAGTCGCATCAAATTTGTGACACGAAAATCAAATCCGACCAAAATAATAATAAAATATTACTCTTGTATCAAAATGTTACTTTTCATGATAGATATTGATCGTATCGACCCGTCTCATTAATATAGACTAATGAGACAATCTCACAAGAAACTTACTGTTGATTCATTTGATACGACCAACAATAAGATCCAATCAAATAATTGGTTGCAATTTTATGTGTTGATTATTTATCCCACATCAATCAAATCATCAAAGTAAACATACATTATTAACATTTATATCAATTAATTATTGAAAAATAAAAAATTTATATTTTATCATCTCGTTTTAAATTAATCAATCAAATCAAACATTATATTATTTAAATTTAATATTTTAATAATTACGATATTATTTATCCATACAAATAACGGACATATAAGTTATGTCAAAAGACAAAAATTATGGATTTTAATGTTTAGTTTTTTTGTTGTTATTATAATATAAAATGTAATGGATTTCTAGGTGATTTTTCATCATGGTCATCATCGTTATGTTCGTACCTAAGTAATAATATCTCCAAATATTTTTAAAAAGAGGTTTTCTGTGCTTTTATTTAAAAAATTATTTTGAAAATAGGCAGAAGACACGAGGCAGGGATTAGTTGGAAAAAACGGGGGTAGTGTGACAAAATAGCAATAACAACAATAATAATAATAATAATAATAATAATAATAATAATAATAATAATAATAATAATAATAAATAGTAGGACCCATAGGGTGGGGGTAATTAATTATAAATTGCCTTGATGATTTGAATTAATTAATTGTTGTTGTTATCGAAATGTCGGATTTGGAAGAAATCGAGTGGGCTGCCGGGTGGGGGTGGAGCCAACCTTGTTGTCTGCCTCGGAACAGGCGGCCAATCAGATGCCGACATCCTCCGCTCTTCTAATTTAATTTTTTTTTATTACTGCAATTAAAGTCTAACCACTTAACTTTTATTATTTTATTTTTTACTCATAAAAATATTATGTGATATGATCTCAATGATTTTTTTACATTTGAGATAGATCAATCATATTTAAAGTATTAAATAATATTTTTGTCAAAAAAAATAATTTTTTCACTGTTCGAATAAGATAAGAGACCTATCTCACAAACTAATCCATGAAACGATCTTATAAAAGTTTTTGAGAAAATAATAATAATGTGGATAATTTTATTTTTGCTAGTTATTGATTGTTGACTTGAAATTGGACTTAAATGTAATAGTTTTGTAAAATAAAATAAAATTTAAAATTACTAAATAAATAAATAAATCATAAATATCATTTGACGAATAATTAGACAAAGTGAGAATTACACACGATTATTATTATTTTTTTAAAAAAATAAATTTTGGTTGCATAAAAGGAAAAGTAATAATAATAATAATAATAATAATAAATAAATAAATAAATAAGAAATATTAAACGTGTAGTCCCCAACTTTTTTCTTGTTTCACAATTCACAGTTACGACATGTGTCCAAACACAAGAAACTAACCCCACCAAACTATTCTTTGCCAAAAAAATGTCGTCACCGGGACCGGCTAACCCCGGTTGAACCCAAGCCCTCTAACCACGGTTAAATCCGTTGGCGTTAACACACCACACGCAATGTGTGTGTGTGTGTGTGTGTGTGTGCAGTGGAAAAGGAGACAACCAAACCAGGTTCTGTGAAACTCACACAACTCAGTTACTCACACAATTAATAAATGAATGAACAAATTTTTTTAAATAACGTTTGAACAGGAGAGAAGCAATCAATCAGGGCTTATTTTAAGCTGTTTCTTGGATTGTTTCGAGTCGTTTCTGTTACTGCTCGTGCTCCCTTGTTTATTTTCTTCGTAACATTTACGGTCTTTTTTCGTTTTCTGAGGAAGGCGAACAGGGTTTTCTGGTTTGATGCAGTGGGTGAGTTTTTATTCAACTGCTACTGAGGTTTTGGGGGGTATAAATCTACTGGGTTTTGTTTTTTGCTGCTGTAAATTGTGTTGAAGGTTGTGTTTGCGAGTGTTTGATGTGGTGGGTTTGGTGCTGATGGGTTGGAATTGGATACATTTGCTTTGTGATATGATCTAAATTTTCGTGTCCTGAGCCTCGATCGAGGATCTTGAGGTTGGTTTCTTGTTTTAAAAGGGGAAGTTTTGGTGTAATTAATGGCAAATACGGGATCATTTTGTCAGCAGCAGATCAGATATTCAGCTGAAGGTCAATTTTTTGAAACGACTCGTTAATTTACGCCTTCTTTCATTTTTCCCTTCCTGAAACAGTCAGTTTTCTGAGTTGTTTTTTTGGCTTTATGTTTAGGGTTAATTATTTATTTTTTTGTGTGAATTGCAGGGACTGGAGTAAAGGATACGCTGTTCGTAGAATTATGGAAGGCTTGCGCTGGTCCTTTGGTGGATGTTCCGAATGTTGGGGAAAAAGTTTACTATTTTCCACAGGGTCACATGGAGCAAGTAAGTTGTGTATGAATTTATGTCCATTTCGTTTTTTGGAAGAAAAATTGATTTTGGGGTGTTTAAATTTCGGATCTTTGTGTGGAATACCGGACTTAAATGAAATTGTTTTTTAATTTATTTTGTGGCATTCTTCTTGGGTTTCGTCTAAATTTGTGCTTTTTTTTTCCCCAGTTAGAAGTATCAACAAATCAAGAACTGAATGAAAGAATACCAATGTTTAATCTGTCCTCAAAGATCCTTTGCCGTGTTTTCAACATTCAGCTGTTGGTATGGTCCCTCATTAGCTTTTCTTAATGTGTTATGTTACTTTATTTTTTGAAAATTCGAGTGTTCAAAAATTAGTCACACGCTTTTTCATAATTATGATACTTTCCCGAATTAGCAAATGAAAAACTTTACTTGTTAATTCTAACGGGGTGATAGTTTGTTAATTTTATGGAATTTTGTACTTTATAGGCTGAAAAAGACACTGATGAAGTTTATGCACAGATCACATTGATGCCAGAAACAGATGTAATAATTTGTTTCGATATTTTGCATTTTATTTTTTTACGTGATATTCAGCAAAATGCTGTGAGGTTTAAATTGTGAAATTTACATCAGTTTTATGGTTGCATATTTGCAGCAAACTGAGCCAAGAAGCCTTGATAACTTTCCGGAGGAGCCTCCTAGACCTGCAGTGCACTCATTCTGCAAGGTTTTGACTGCGTCAGATACAAGCACCCATGGTGGATTCTCTGTCCTTCGAAAACATGCTAACGAATGCCTGCCTCCGCTGGTAACTATTTCGTTTTCTCCTGGTTAGTCGTTTCATGCCTGGTATGTTTATTTGGGAGAAATTTTCACATTGATCTGCTATTGCTCTCGGATCAGGACATGTCCCAACAGACACCAACACAAGAACTGATAGCCAAGGATTTGCATGAGGTCGAATGGCATTTTAAGCATATTTTTAGAGGTGATTTCTAATTCCAATTACTGGTCACTCCTTGATTTTAGGTGTTCGTATATATTTATTTTTATTGTTATCACTCATGAGCAAGTTGTTTGATTCATGAATTGTAATAAATGGTCCAAATATATATGATAAATATTGTGTATCCATTATTCCTGATTCAACACTGACATATATTCGATGTAAACTCATCAGGTCAACCTCGAAGGCATTTGCTAACGACAGGATGGAGTACCTTTGTTACTTCTAAGAGATTAGTTGCTGGGGATTCTTTTGTATTTTTGAGGTTCTCACTGATGCATATTATTATGATAAATTCAATTTTTCTTGCTACTACCGCTAAAAATCCATAAATTCAATTTTTGTTTCTTTTACCGTTAAAAATCCAACATGTTTTTTCCAAATTTGGTTAGCTAGTAAAGATGATGGCAATTTCGGAAGTACATACTCGTAAAATGTTGTTTTTTTCCCCCTCAAAGTCTACTATCACTGAAGCCTTCCGAAAATTTTCTACATTTGATTATCAAAACACACTCCAAAGAATAATGGTTGTGAGTTGGCAACCAGATATTTTTTTGAACATCTTAGTTTTGCTCTATGGTTAGTCATTTTATGGCCTTTTCTTTCCAGGGGAGAGAATGGAGAATTACGTGTTGGGGTCAGACGCCATACCCGTCGACAAAGCTCGATGCCATCGTCGGTGATTTCAAGTCAGAGCATGCACCTCGGAGTGCTTGCCACGGCATCTCATGCTGTTTCAACTCTAACACCGTTTGTTATTTACTACAAGCCAAGGTCTGATATAAGTTCACCTGCAACAATGTTTATGTGGTTTAGCTCATGATGTCCTTATTTTCCTTTTCTGTTTGAAAAACTTTCTAGAACAAGTCAGTTCATTATTGGCCTCAAGAAATATCTTGAAGCTGTAAACCATGAATTTGGAGTTGGCATGAGATTCAAGATGCGTTTTGAGGGGGAGGATTCTCCGGAGAGAAGGTGATTTTTCACCATAAACTACCTTGTATTGAATTTGCATGTTTCCAATGATTAAAAATTTTCTTTTTCTAAGCAATTAGGTTTTCGGGTACGATAGTTGGTGTTGAGGATAAATCTTCCAGTTGGGAAGATTCTAAATGGCGATCACTCAAGGTTCTTGTTGTTGGTGGTATGCTGGCTTCTGTTTCATAATTTCATAAACCCTGAGACTGAAATTGTCCAAATTTTTGTTAATTTTTTTTCCAGGTTCAATGGGATGAACATGCATCTATTCCGAGACCTGAAAGGGTTTCTCCATGGGAGATCGAACCGTCCGTGGTGTCAACACCCACGAGCATTATTCAGACCCAGACAATGAAACATAAAAGGCTTCGATCACATGTTGAAATCCCGGTTCCTGGTGAGATTATCCTTCCCCGTATTTATCCTTATTCTCTCGACAACATTTTTATCATAACCTCGTCGTTTCTCGTAATTGATATTTTAGAAACACCAACTTCAACTGTGTCAACTGCCTGGAATCTGGGTCACGGATCCTATCAAGTTTATCGCAATCTTGAGGAACAAGGGAGTAACCACATGGCTATTCCGCAAGCTACACCACCCCGTCTGAAAGCTTCTTTTAATATGATTGCTGAAGAAATGCAAGAAAGTAAAGGTGCATCAGCTAG
Organism: Primulina huaijiensis; assembly: GCF_012295235.1. Classification (NCBI taxonomy): domain Eukaryota; kingdom Viridiplantae; phylum Streptophyta; class Magnoliopsida; order Lamiales; family Gesneriaceae; genus Primulina; species Primulina huaijiensis. Next base: position 18,720,657 of record NC_133311.1, on the reverse strand, counting down.
GTCTATCATTTTGAACCCTTCAGCATCAAGCTTGGGAAGACAAAGCAACAGTCTTTTGTCTTCCCAGAATGATGGAAAGAAATTTGATACTGTTGCAACATGTCGGTTATTTGGGATTGATTTGAAACGTCCTGCCCTTGTGAACCTTTGTGAGAACTCTCCTCCCAAATCATTGGATACACGAAAATATGGTGGTGAAGTGTGCATTCCAAGTATGGTATCATCGTGTTACTCGGAGCAGAAATCCGGTGGTTTCAAGGATTTGAAAGACATGAAGCAAGACCAGGTTCAAGTACCAACCAAGGAGATTCAGAGCGGACAGAATCAGAGTCATCCGCTTAGAAGTCGCACCAAGGTATACAATGAACAAACAAATACTGTGTCCAATAAACACCTTTTGACATCGAGTTATTACCAAATAAGCAACAATCTTTGCATCGAGAGGTTAAATCAAGATTATATGCTTTGTTTTAAAAATCATATGATTAGGTACAAATGCAAGGGGTTGCTGTTGGTCGTGCTGTGGATTTAACGGCATTGAATGGATATGAAGAGCTTATAACCGAAATAGAAGAGATGTTTGAAATCAAGGGAGAGCTGAGACCCCGAAAGAAGCTGGAAATAGTGTTCACAGATGACGAAGGGAATATGATGCTGATGGGTGATGATCCGTGGCCGTAAGATTGCCAATGCTTTGTCAATTTCTGCATATTCCTACCATCAAACCCATCTTTTCACGGGCTTGCTCGCTTAATCACAAACTTTTTTTTGCAGAGAATTCTGCAACATGGTTCGAAGAATTTTCATCTGTCCTAGCCAACACGTGAAGAAAATGGAAGAAACCAAGATCCCTTTACCTCCATCTGCAGAATGCGAAGATTGAAATGCAATTCGCTCGTTTGTTTGTTTCTGATCCTTTGACCCTTCTGCTTCATTTAAACGTATTTATTTGTATTCCAAGAAACGAGGAGGATGTCTCTTGCAGATGAACCAAACCATGTGACGTGCACTAAACTAGCTTAGTTAGTGACTCGGTTTTGTCGAATCTGGACTCATTTTTAGGTATCGACGAAACTGTACTAGTATCAGGGCAGCTGATTAAGAGAGGATTAGAAGATGTGCTGTTAGGGAGGGTGTCTGTGATGAAAATGGATGAGAAAAATGTTTAGCCATCCTACATCATATGTAAATAGATTATGTGTGTGTGGACTTTGGCATCAAGGACTCAAGGCATTTCTTGTGTCTCTATTTAGAACAAGTCAAAATGGTGCCTTTTAATGCCATTGCATTTTTTTTAAAAAAAAATGCAATAGGGGTGTGAGATTTGACGGGATGAAACCCAAGTTTACGTCACTGCACTAATAAGGGTGTTCGCCATTTAATGCCATTTCTGTTGAAATTTATGTGCCTGTGAACAAGTTTTTTTCCTTGGTTTTTTATTTGTTGGTGTCATAAAGAATTGAATGTGGTGACTTGTTTGTTTAATTCTCAACGAATTATGAACTCCTAAGATGCAAAATAAAATGTACTTCTGTTTTATATTTCGTACTTCGAATTTTAATTTCGAAACTCTAAATTTAATTAATTCCTACGTGCGGAAACGAAGTATTTGACGATAATTGAACTCATGAAAGTGAGAAAAGTTGCTAGCGAAGCGAAAGGTTACATAAGGCTCGAGACTCGAAAAAAGAACTGAGAAAGCATATGCTTAATCATGATGCTGGGACTTGTTAATTTGTGCATATCTTGGACCATATTAATCATTGACTGCCACCTGGTTCCGATATAATTTGATTCGGCCAATTTATTTTTGGAATGTTATCGATATAGTGATGTAACATAGCATGAAAAATTGGGCAAAAATTTAAAGAAGTTTATAAAAATCGTTGATGATTTATAGTCTATCGGGTAACAAGGTCTAAATTTTGAGATGATATATCGAGTTCGAAATACAATTGTAACAAATCATTGACCCAACTAAAAAAAGTTAAGTTAAACCCAAGCATTGCTTGCCCAACTACATCACTTTGGATTTTCAAGTAATGATGTATTGTGGGCTTGAACTTTCAATACTGGAGTTAGGTTTGGGCCACCAAGAAATAGGCTCATGGGTTGTGGCCCAAAATATATGGGCCAATGAATGTCGGGTCGATCCCGATTCTTTCACAGGAACCGGTTAGACCCACTTGCGGCACACTTCTTTCTTCTGCAGAACGAAGAGGCCGGATCCTTTCACGTTCTTCCGAAAACCCTAAAATTTCTCTGAAGAAAATTACTGGAGACAGAAATGGATCCGAAAATCACCGAGGTTTCCCAAATGTTTGAGAGGTTCCAAGCGGCTTTCTTGCGGAAGGATTATGATACTTGTACTGGACTCCTCTCGCAGCTCAAGGTAAATATTACTTTTTTTTTGGTTCGGAATTCAACTATTTTTGTATACATGTATCGTTCTTTGTTTCAAATGAACTTTTTAGGTTATGGATGTGTAGTTTCTTGTCTCGGGTGAGATATGCTACGGTTAAAGTAATGTGATTTTACTTTATCTAATGATAGGGAGAACTTTAGTTTTCGTAATTAATGTTCGTACTTTGCTATATCGTTTAGAACTTTTGGCTGAAATCGGTACACGAAGTGAGATCTGAATATTTATTTAGGCTAGTATGGACAAATTCTTTTACCATGATATCGGATATTGGATTTGGAGAAGTATGGTCAAGGAACAAATCATTTTTAGATGGTTTTCTAAGGGAAACGCGAGGAACATGATTTTCTTACAAGTTCAATTTGGAATATGCTTAATTTAGTACATTGTGAATTATCATTTATTTGGAATTGATTCAGGTTGATATTGCTAATCAATGGTGTATTGTGTATTTTATTGCAGGTTCTATTAACAGAATTTAAGAGTCTGCCTCCATTATTTCAGGAAACGCCAAATAACATCCGTGAATTGACACTAGCAAGTATTGCTGTCCTTTTATTTATTACTCATATGTTTGGGATGTTTGTCATCACATTCAGATTGATTTTCTCAATACTTTGTATGTCTTCTGCATTGACCTTTTTTCAGGGGATATATACGAATATGCAGTTGTTCTTAGTGTGAAAACCGAGGATCAGGATGCTTTTGAGCGGGATTTTTTCCAATTGAAACCATACTATACGGATGCCCGGTAACTTGGTTTCTACTTGCTGGCACAAAAGTTTATTGCATGTTATTTGGATAGCACTGAATCGGAAATTGGGTTTTAATTTATTTGCTGAAAATTATATAACCATGCTCCTCTTAATTGGCTCACCTGAATGTTACAAGCTTTTTATGGACGTGTTTGTTCTTTCATTGGGATATTGATGGATCAGTACAAGTGTTCAAACACTGAATACTATTACAAATATTTTAGAGATTGATTCCTAATAAAACTAATTTAGTAATTGATGATTTGACTATATCTAAAGTTTATATTCTTTGCTGCTTAATTTCGTGCGTCTTATTTGATAATCAAACTGATTTTGTTCCATGCTTTCACTTTTTCATGATGAATTATATGTCGACCACTCTTTTATATATAGACTATTGTGCAATTTGAAGTGGTGTATTTACGTTCTTAGGCATTTGTTTTTACCATTTTGATGTAATGTAACAGTGGCCGTCTCCCACTATCAGCTCAGGAGTATCCTATTTTGGGTCTCAACCTTTTGAGACTCCTTGTGCAAAACAGAATCGCTGAATTCCACACTGAGTTGGAATTGCTTCCTCCTAATGCTTTAGAGAATCCTTGCATCAAGCATGCCGTTGAGTTGGAGCAATCTTTCATGGAAGGAGCCTATAACCGTGTGTTGAGTGCTAGACAAACTGTACCTCATGAAACATATGTTTATTTCATGGACTTATTGGCAAAGACAGTCAGGTAATGTTTCCTGATCATGCAGGAGTTAACATCAATAAAAAAGGCACTCACATATTGTGTGTGTTTTTGGTAGATTGAGTTGATTTAGTAGTGTAAGCATTTTTGTATTTTGGTCCTATCATGCGATTTGATATACTGATGTTTTCCTTTATCCTTATAATTCCACTTGTTCATCGTATTTTGTACACAATAGGCATCTATTCAGACAGACTTCTCTCTCCATGCTTGTAGTTCTTGTTTTTTGTTATATATATATATATATATATCGTATGACACAATTTTATATTATATCCATTTATGTGATTATATGCGATTTTCATCATGCTAAGACCAAATTTCCACTTTTCGGAACTTGATTTATTTTCGGTGGTAGGGATGAGATAGCTGGATGCAGTGAAAAGGCATATGATTCCCTATCAATAAAAGATGCAAGGCAAATCCTGCTGTTTTCTTCGGACCAAGAATTATCTGAATACATCAACGAGGTAAAAATTGTTGCCCGTATTTTTCCAAACTCCCCTCCCCCGGTTTCGCTATACACACTAGCATGTTACCATTCAATTTGGCTTCTGAATATAACCACGTAAAATGCCTCTTTTACTATATCACAAACTATTTTTTCTATCTAGTTTATTTGGCATTGAAGCAGTGATACTTGGTATATGATGTTGGAATATGCAGGAGCATCCCGAGTGGGAGATCAAGAATGGGTCTGTATTTTTCCAAAGATCTAAAGAATCGACGCCTTGCAAGGAGATTCCATCTTTGCAGCTGATCAACCAGACACTCAGTTATGCTAGGGAATTGGAGCGGATTGTGTGAGGAGACTTCTCGTGCTGCCATTTTACATTTGATCCTTTGCTTCAACTGTACTTTTTAACTACCAATGTATTACCGTGTTTTGATTTTATTGATCATTTCCCCTTGTTACCTGATCATTGTACTCCCCATTCCATTTTATTTTTTTGTAATGACTTCATAAAAAATGTGATTGTAGTTGAACTTTGCCTTTTTCTCCATATTTCACCAACTCTTGCTTACTGTGGAAATTTTCATCTTCTAGTCTATTTGGGGTTCAAAAGAAGGTTCAAGTTTTTCCCCCGAAGGAGAGAGCATGGACTAAACTAACATTTTTTATTTTGTTGAACGAGATTTAATTCATAACTTTACTCCAACATGAGATTTTGTTATTTTTGCCCATATATTCATCACCTTTTCGGTTTTAGAGCTATAATTTGATCTTATCACAACATAGAAGGTTATAAAAGCATCACAATGGTTGAATTGGCACGTCAAATTATAATCATATTATTAACCAACAAAAAGCATCAAGCTAAATGGGTAAGGGCGTGTTTTATTGCGTAACCTATTCCAGGGACCGTTCCAAACATAAAAGTACAATTCAACACAATGTGGTAACAGAGTCGAGGGTACCGGCACCAGACATTAGCTCAATGACGCCTGTGTTTGTCGACCGTGAGAAATTCGGTCAAAACAAACACGATCAATGGCATTAGACATGTAAGTTCTGAGACTAAAAGGAGATTCGGTCAAAACAAATACGATCAATAGTATTAGACATGTAAGTACTGAACTGAGACTAAAAGGACAACCAAGCTCTCACCTATATCACTATATCATCGTACCACGTAATTTAAGGGGTTTCCCAGTCACTAGCGGTTAAGTCATTGAACTCACTTTGCATGAGAAAATTTATCGCTCATTCTTCATGTGATCTCCGCTGATCATCCAGACCGCACCTTGGATCTTCTTGATCAGGTAGTTCACCAAGTTGCTCCTGTAAAACCACATTTGGAGAATTATTACTGCAAGAAAATGTGAAGTGTACCATAAAATGATCAATACAGCTTCCTCAAATCCCCAGTGAATAGTTCTCGAATAAAATGATTTTGATACTTGGTCAAGTACTGCCAAAATCACCAATGATCAATAACGTTCCGTGAGTGCAAACTTCTAAAGTGACAACCGAGGAGCACATGCCAACACAACAATTGAGCATTGGGATTTTGTTAGACGTAGCTCCAAGTATGGTAAGATTACATGCAAAAATACAGACAATACCTTGAGTGATGCATTCTGAGCAAGAAGTTGCTCGTACTCATTCCTTATCCGAGCCAATTCTGTCCTGAGAGAAGCATTTTCTTCTTTCATTGCTTCTGCACGTTGGGCAAGTTCATCGCATTCTGCCTGAATTCCGCAACCAAAAACAAGCAATACAATCAGATATCATGGAGGCCTGATTAAATAAAATGAGAAAATGGAAGTATTGACCAGTTACCTGCTTGCGTAATCTAGATCGACGAGCAGATTCCCTGTTTGACTGCTTTCTTTTCTGTCTTTTGAGCTCCCTTTCATCCTGGACTCGCAGCGAACAAGGTCAAGGTCAAGGTCAAGGTCCAGATGGCAAAACACAAAAATATCTTCTCTATACAGAGGAAATAATATTAATCACTCACAAAGTTAAAAAGGAAACAGCATAGACTCTGTCAAGACAGTTTTATATGTAATCTAGAAAAATTATCCACAATAAAAAACCAATATTCGATCGTTAAGAAATGGCCACCATATCGATCAAGCGAAGATTTGTGAAATTAGGATGATAAATGGTGAATCAAGCCATAAAACAATCAGAATTTGTCATTAGATCTCCAACAATCTTCGTTTTTTTTATCTTGTTTTATTGCAGTTCAATGTTCTTCAATCCATTTTCCTTTCTTCTTTTCTTCAGACGCTCAATTAACCTTTTATTTTTAGCATGATGTTATTTGCAATCTTTGATGATGCAAATGAATATATGTTGGTAATAAAAATACATGAAAAGTAACCATCATTGCATGCACCGCAAATGAAAGTGGTAAAAGAGCACACAAAGCAACGGTACAAAAGTATCATTGTTGCTTTAAGTTTAAAGAATCATGGACTCAAGGTTAATATGACTGTTTCCATTGTTGATGCAACTTTTTAATGGCCCTATACGTTCCTTACTCAGGTATTCGGTGAAATAAGCCATCTTTGACTTGATATCTGGATAGGGTATTCAACTGGTTTGAACAGGTGACCAATGAGACTCAATTTATAGGCTCTGGGCCGCCTACTATATACTCTAACTGATTCATCTTAAAAAATGAAAAATTATCTTCATATGACTAGAATAATCTCCATCTTAAAGGAACTAAATAATCCTCGTCATATCAAAATCTTTTTGGCCACTTATTAGGTTACCAAAAAAAAAAAAAATGAAACCTGTATCCAGGGCTGTGACTGAGCATTGTCCCGTGATACAGAAGCGACCATTCCTCCAACAACTGAAGAAGCAGGTACCTTTTCTCGCATGGGAGGTATAGCAGAAGCCGGAGCAGTACCCCAATAATCCATTCCAATGTTTAAGTTAGTTGTGGGACCAGGAATACCACCTACAGCCCCTGCTGCTGGCATTGGCACAACAGCCATTGTTTGATTTACCATAGGGTGAGGCGTGGTCAGCCCTCCATTCTGAGAATCGCATTCAGCTGTAGCAAGATAACATGAGTCGTGACAATGTCCAGAAACTAGATTAAGACAGCAGTAGAAGTAAAATTTACAAGAATAGTACCTGAATCTTGCTGGCCACCAGACTTCTCGGGCAATTCCTGCAAAAATAATAGAAGAAAGTTCATAAGGAGAAATTAGTGTGATCTAATTCTTTGAACACACATGGTTATTTGCAATCTTATCAGAGGATTTTCTAACAGGTGGGTGAAAACAGAAAGCAGGAAACCCAAAAACCATATCCGATCAGGTGAAAACAAGACCTATTAAACTTGATCCACTTAATTCGGGTCATTAACTGGGCCTTAAATGGTAACATAATCCTGATGCGACTTATAACTGTGTGGCTTTTTTCATATGCGAGCAACCAAGATCAGCCCGGGCACCCACCAGTAATTAAAAAATATACGTTTCAACTTTTTTCAGTACCTTTTTTAAAATATTATTTTGTATATTTTAGTAATAAAAATTACGTGCTACCTTATATTTTAAAGAGAATTCTAAATTTTCAACATCTCTCTCAATTTCTTTTTATACATATTAAAAATTAATGTTTTAAAAAATATATAAAAATATGTAACCAGGCTGGGTATTTACAGCGGAGTTTTACTAACACCAATAGTGCAAAGAGAGAGCCAACCGGATAAAAAAAATGTTTCCCTATGGTCTGTCAATTCATTTTGATCAGTCACTACACTACATGGCCCAATGTACAAAGTAAATACCAAAGTCACACTTGATTGCTTGAAATATGTGAAAACTGCTGCTTTGCAAAAACACTTGAGCAACATTCAAGATTACCACAAAAAGTGAACCATTTTGAAAATATGACATTCATGCTCATTATTAAGATGGACTAATGAAGACATTAGAATTTTCTTTATCTATTTTTCCTTTGCAAAAATCAAAATTCGACAGATAATTACTGATATTTGATACAGCAACCAGTGAGAAAATTGTATCTTCATGTTTAGAATGGTGCAAATTTCATGGGACAACCAGACTGCTAATAATTTTTTATTAAATGAGCTAGAGAGTAATTTTGTATAAATTCTATATTTGTAACTGATTACGTGGTGTCCTTATGGGATCAATTGTCTTATCCAATATATATTCTCAGTACAACTTAGCGTGGATTCCTTTTCTGAATACAGAGTACATCACCTAATAAGTTACGTCTATTGTGTTTAGACATTATTCATTATGTTTGTTACTTCTTTTCGATTGAATCTCAATGGATCTACATCTGATTCAAGAATTATCCAAACTACACAATCGCAGACAAAAACGTGTCTCGAGATGTGATGATCAAACATCAAAAAAACTTTTCAGGTGATATATGTTTAAATGGAACGTAACATTATTCATTGATTGATGCCCTGCACTGCAAAAAGTTTATGCACGGGATTCTTAATTTTTAGCAACTTGTAAAAGTGCAACCGTAAAACTTACATTATCAGAATCGGCATCACTTCCTTCACTTGAACCTTCACTAGCACTTTCAGCACTGAAGATTTTGTCAATCAAACAGCTCGATTAAGAAATTTAACACAATGTTCAGCAACAACAGATTATTTAAAGAAAAAACACAGGTAACACAAATTCGTCCTCATAATTAAATATGATAGGACAGGTACCGGCAAACAAAGACAAGGAATGTGAAGGAAAACATGAAAAACAACTATGTGATAATCCTCAAAACCAAGGAGAAAATAACAAAAGACAAAAAGACAAGGATGAAGAATTTTATCTGACAACAAGAATAATGCTGTCGCAAGAGCTGATATCAAAACTGAACAATTAATTGAAAACATAAAGTCTATACCAAAGTCACTTTCCATCTCCAGGACCTAACCCCCACCCCATCAAGCAACAAATTTGTAGATGAGTGAGCTTTCATATATTAACAATATATATGAACAATGATGTGTATTTATGTCCCTTGACTATGTTGGTTCACACATTCACCAATACCTTTTAGAATGCAAACCATTTGCAGATACACCTGACATTTTTCCAGGTTCATTATTCTTCCCAGTGATCATGTTTAAACCGACCAAACTTCCCTTGGATCTTTTGATTGGCAGTTTTTCCTTCCCTTCAAATGACTTGCCATCCACCTCCATGTTGCTAGGAGAGTTCGCCTTTATGTACATATAAACATTATTTTCCAATTAGTTCACGGGCAAGATTAGTGTACATCACATTAAAAGAAGAATGGAGGGAAAAAATCGCAAGTGTCATGTGGACTCACAGAGGCTTCAGCAACACCGTTTGGAGAAGGCATAGTGAAAGGACTAAAGGGATAAGATCCCTAAACAACATTGAAGACGCCAGGAAACATTAAAGCCGATGCATCGAGATGAGCTCGAACACAAACATGCAACAACAGAAACTAAAGAGAATATACCGGAGCCATAGTTGGATGTGCATATATACCCCCATGAGGGTACATAGCAACATATGGATGTGGAGGGGTGCCATATGGTGGAATAAATTGCTGCAAGTTGCAGAAACACAATATAGGTAGTTGTATGATATATTTTCACTTAATAAGGCTCAACACAAAATTGACAATTAGAAATAATCGAGGGAATATTAGTTCATGAATAAATGCATTTTTATATACCATGTGCTGGATGAACTTGCTTAGTCATGAATCATGACATGTTTCGCAAGAAGTCAAAGTCTACCAGAAGCCATTATGACAAACCACAAGCCATTATAACAACATACCATGTTTTTTCCTCTCCTGCTTACGATATGGATATAAATCTCTTCTTTCTCAAAATTTTCACTTGTTCACGGATACCTAGCTCAAGAACAGTTTCTACAATTTTAGCAAATCTGATTCGGAACCATCTTTGTTAATCAAACTTTTACCATCCCTGAATCACCAATTCCTTATGTTAGTACCTTCTCTCAATAACAGAAACTACAGAAAGCTAGTCAGGAACCAATACTGGGATAAGTTAGCTATGCAGAAATGTTTTGTCACATGGCTTAATACTTGCTTGTTGGACGCATCTTAAGTTCACTCTGCAAGACTATGTTTCTGTTGGCATCTCATTGGAAGATTGCACTATAATTTCTGAAAATTCACTAGTAGAACTAGAAGTACTCAAAGCATGCTATATGGTCATTATTCCAATAAACCATAGAATTTAGGAGCAATGCAACTTGTGAAATTTATAAAGAACCACGTTTTATTTCTTTACAGGGTCTGATCAATGATCATATCATGACTACGGAGGGGATATACAACAGCTAAGCAGAAACTTGTAAGTATGGTAAAGTGACATCAAGTTATTGTAGTCTTCAAATGTAATTAGGTTTGCTAACGATTTGATTCTATGCTAAGTTCTCGTCTCCGAGAACCCTATGAGCATATAAGCTGATATATTACTTCAAAAATCTATAATGCTATCTTTTCCTGGACCAAAAAAACAAAGAAATATTATACCTGAACACCCCACATGTAAGGGTGGGCCTGTGGACTTGATGCCAAGAACCCAGGTGGAGGCATAGGAGAATATGCCTACACAATCACAATCCATGCCATATAACTAGAAAGTTCAAAGTCAATGAGGTACAACCAGATGAAAAATAGCAACCTGAAATCCAGACCAATCGGTAGCAACCATGCCAGAAACAGCTGGAGTATGTTCCTGGAAATTTCCCAAAAATGCAATATTTTAAACCATAAGCTAGTAAAAAATACCGTGAGAGTACATGATACCAATATCCACCAGCAGGATAACCTGTAAAGGAGTCTTTGGTTCCTTTGCTTCTTTCCCCTCCTTAGAGGATTTATCCACTTCACTACTTCCCATGTTTTACGATACACCACCTCCTCCAATATCACTATAATCATCCCAGCACATACACATTTAGCAAGATGCTTTGCACACGTTAAAAAAAATGAAAAAATGACTAGATCTTGATAGAAAAAATGGCACACAGGAAATCAAACTCTTTCACGTTACACGGAAATTCAAAAGTAAATTATCTGTATACAATAATATAAAATTGTGAGGATGACGAAAAGACCTTCAATACCTATATGAGAATTATAAAGCAAAAAGGCTGTTATTGTCCAGTAGAATAATTATATATTAAATCTCCACAAATCACAATCAGACACATAGGCAGATTCAAGGAAAATATCCATGACGCATTAACTCACCCAATCATAGGATACAAACCTGGAAAATTTCACCATAAACTCACGTGAATAAACTGAGTCAAAGAGCTGATTAATAATTCCGAATTCGAAAGATTTACCACAAAAAATGAACCCTAACTCGGCAAGCTTGAACAGGTAACTCAGCACAGCTGCAAGGAAGCTCAAACCCCAATCCTTCTTTCCTTCAACAATAGAAGTAAATTCAAAAACTTTAAAATAAAAATATTACGTCCTGTGAAAAAATTGGGGTATGCAAAACTCAATTTCACGGAATTCCTCAAAAGCTGAGTCGTAACCAATTAGAGTGGTAAAAATTCGGGGAATTCAGGAACTTAGGGCTTCTTTTGTGAGATCGTGGACATGCTTGTCACCTTTTCGGAAGATTTGCAGCGAGAGAATGCCGATGTGGTGGCCACTGTGGATTTGGGATCTTTGATGAATGTCTATCGGATGTCGTGGAATGTTTAATGGCCGCGATTGTGTTACGTAATGCCTTTGCTGTCTCCGGGTTATAGTCATGGGTCGGAGCATTTGAATCTAAACCCTAAATATCTTAAATTTCAAATACGAATTATCCAACATTTGGTTTGCACCTCCTGACACGGAAAAAATAATCTTTTTGACTAAGTAATTATTTTTTTAGACGAGAGACTAAGTTACAGATCGTATTTTGTGAGACAGATATATTATTTGGGTCATTCATGAAAAAATATTATTTTTATGCTAAGAGTATTATTTTTTATTGTGAATATCGATAGAATTGACCCGTCTCACAGATAAAGATGCGTGAGACAAGTTATTTTAGTCCTACCAAAAACAAAATTACGTGGGAAACTAACGTATTAAAACTATTCAATTTGCATTGACTTTAGCCTAGATAGATTGTCCCAAATCCAACAACTTTGTATGTGTTGAAAATTTAATATTTTAATATTGAATATTGAATGATGAATATTTGAAAGTTGAAAATTAGGTAAAATTAGGTGTTGAATATTGAAATTTGTGTGTGATGATGAAGATAATGATGTAATTTATTTTTGGATTATTTGTAAAATTTTTCTATAAATAGATATTTCATTTGTGAAAAAAATCACAATTGAGTTGAGAGAAAAAAATTATAAAGTGTGTAGTGTGATAATTTTGAGAGTTTGAGATTTTTATTTTTTACCGTAAATTTTTACTTTTTCACAACACGTTATCAGCACGAAGCTCTAAAAGTCTTCCATATTTTTCCAAGCTCCAAAACAGAAGAAAAAGGTAACAAAAGTAATAATATTTATTTTACTGTTTATTTATTTATTGTGTATATACTTAATATATAATATAATGCTATAATAAAATAAATTTTTCAAAAACTTGTTATAAATCCTGGGAGGATGTTAAGACGACATCCCACACTCCCGGTAAGGGATACGACAAGTATAAAAGCCTATAAGGTTTTTAAACAAAATATCTTATGATACCTCATTATAATATTGTGATATGATATACATAATTATTTAAAACATTACTAATATTATATACACCATATTATTACCATAAAATTATACAAATACATACATTTATTTTCTTGTACACCAACGGTCATAAACGGTAACAAAACGGCTAGTTTTTGCCCTATAAATATGATCTCACAAACACATTCAATCACTCCAACTTTCTCTTCTTCTCTAAAATTATTCTTCATCAAATTTTTGAAGAAAAAAAAAGATGGCTTTCACAAAGTTATTTTTAATTATTTTGGTTATAATACTCACGAATCTTGTACTTATCGGAGAATATCCTCCTCATGTGTTTTCTTTATTTTTACGAATGCTTGTATTTGTTGTTTATCCATTACTTTGTATTGCAATATTCATTAACTAATAAAATGCATCATAATTTTTTTTAGTACCACCATGTCAAACTTGACAAAGCTCGAATTTGTTGCACTCGACATTACGGGGAAAAATTATATGCCATGGACTCTCGATGTAGAAATGCATCTTGAGTCATTGGGTCTAAGCGAGACCATTAAAGAAAATGGTATATCTTCATCACAAGAAAAAGCAAAAGTTATAATATTTTTGCGCCGACATCTTGATGAAGGTTTGAAATGTGAATATCTCATCGAAAAAGATCTCATGGCTCTGTGGAAAGGATTAAAAGAAAGATTTGAACATATAAGGGAAGTTATACTTCCGACCGCCCGTGATGAATGGAATATGTTGAGATTCCAAGATTTTAAGAAAGTAAGTGATTACAATTCGGCGATGTATCGAATAATCTCACAATTAAAATTTTGTGGACATGAGGTTACGGAATCGGAAATGCTTGAAAAAACATTTTCCACATTTCACGCATCAAATATAACTTTACAGCAACAATATAGAGTGCGTGGATTTGCGAGATATTCTGAACTTATCGCCTGTCTTCTTGTGGCGGAAAAGAACAACGAGCTATTAATGAGAAATCATCAGTCCCGACCCACTGGATCAACAGCATTTCCCGAAGTAAATGCTGTAAGCAAAAATGAATTTAAACCTGAAAACCAAAATCAAAGTTATAGACAAGATTTTGGTCGAGCACAAAATCGAGGTCGTGGACGGAAACGTGGAAGTGGTCGTGGTCGTGGACGCTGCCGTGGTTTTGAAAATAATCGAGATAGTTATTTCTATAACTCATCTCAAAAGAGCGTCCCAAACCACCCACCAAAAAGACATCAAGAGAATATGAGTGTTAATGAGAATCACTCAAAAAGATTTGAAAGTTTTTGTTTCAGATGTGGTACTCCAGGACATTGGTCCCGTATTTGTCGAGCCCCTGAGCACCTTTGTAAACTTTATAAAGAATCAATAAAGGAGAAAGAAAAGGAGACCAACTTTATTGAACACAGTGAAGCTTTGAGTGGTTCTACTCATTTTGATGCTGGAGATTTTCTGAGTGATTTCTCAGATAATGATCAATTTGCTGGTGGAATAAATATGTAAAATTTNGTAACAACTTCATCAAATCATGCCGAGATTATCGCACTACATGAAGCAAGCCGTGAATGTGTGTGGTTAAAATCAATGACCCAACATATCCAAATCTCATGCGGATTATCATTTGAAGAGAAACATGTGATACTATATGAATATAATGCTGCATGTGTTGCTCAAATGAAAGAAAGATACATAAAAAGCGACAGAACTAAACATATTCCTCCTAAGTTCTTCGTATTCACCAAGGAGCTTGAGAAGAATAAATATATTGATGTTCGTCACATTCAATCAAGTGAAAACTCATCATATATCTTCACAAAGGCACTTCCTACGACAATATTCAGAAAACACATATATAATATTGAGATGCGCAATCTACGAAATCTGTGAAGAATTGTTTGTGTCAACATGAGGGGGAGTTTACGTGACTGCATTCTTTTTCCCTTATTATGGTTTTTATCCCAATGGGTTTTTCCTAGTAAGATTTTTAACGAGGCAGTATAAAAACACGTAATAAAGACAATCATTATGATCATCATCACAAGAGGGAGTGTTGAAAATTTAATATTTTAATATTGAATATTGAATTTTGAATATTTGAATGTTGAAAATTAGGTAAAATTAGGTGTTGAATATTGAAATTTGTGTGTGATGATGAAGGTAATGATGTAATTTATTTTTGGATTATTTGTAAAATTTTTCTATAAATAGATCTCTCATTTGTGAAGAAAATCACAATTGAGTTGAGAAAAAAATATTATAAAGTGTGTAGTGTGATAATTTTGAGAGTTTGAAATTTTTACTTTTTACCGTAAATTTTTAATTTTTCACAACAGTATCCACAACTACAAGCTTTTTTAATGTTAATGACTTATTTATTTGAAATAATATAAAAATGGAAAGAAAATCCATATAATTGGGGTTGAATGGATTAATATCAACAAAACTCCGACTCCCCAAGTTTTAAATTTATGATTATAATTTTAAAAATCATTGTATTATATAATAAATTTTTTAAAGCAATTATATAATAAATATTAAAAATGTTTATGTAATATAATCTCTGTGTCAAATCGCATTACCAGCTAAAATTAAGTTCCGAACTGGAAAGTGAGCCAACCTCGCGTCCGTGTATGCTTAGGTCTCTTTTCCTGGGTCTTCAACCGTTCCACTTTCTCAGATCTTCGTTTCATTTTTCTTCTTCTACACGCTATCAAGATAAAGGTAAGATTCGTTCCTTTTATTTCTATCTTGTACTCTTTTTTTTAAAAAAAATTTGTTGCCATTATTGAGTATTTGTTTGATACAGTCACAATTAATTATTGTGTCTCCGATTGTACGAATGAAACTCATGTATCCGAAATTCATTGTCGTAAGATTGTTAGAAATCGCAATCAGGCAAATAGGAGAAAATGTTATTGGAAATAGCTGGTGGTTTAATGTGACAAAAATTGGTTTTTCATTCTGGAACGGTGTGCTGTGGATGAAACCACTATTGAATTTAGAGTATTTAAGGCGTTTTTTTTTAAAATATTTATAGCTGTCCCAAAGCTAGAATTTTTGCTGGCTATGGTCTCACTATTATAGGGTTAAAATGTACCATCACATCCAATGTTTCAAACAACGCATGTAGCATGTTAGATGACCTGTATCAATTAAGTTATTGAGATACGTATATATGGATTTAGACAGTTATAAGCAAGCTATTTGGGTGAAGTGAGACGAAAGTACATGATCTTATCGGAGCTAATACCCATCTTATTTGTTGGACTGACGTCACTCGCTAATATCTTGTAAATTTTACGTGGTGTGAGTGAGGTATGTTAGATGTCTCACATTGTTTGGATTAAATTTTTGAGAATTTTATATACAAATTTGAACAATCCTCCTTCGTTGGGCCGGCTTTTGGGTGGAGTTATGCCCAAAGCCATGATCTTAATATGAAGTTTTTGGACATGAGGGGGTTTGTTAGATGTCCCATATCGGTTGGATTAAGTTCTTGAGAGTTGTACATATGAACTTAGACAATCCTTCACTCTTGAGCTAGCTTTGGTTGGAGTTAGACTCAAGTCCATTATATTAACATATCATATAATTTTCTTGTGTTCATGTATTCATTTTTCTAGCTAATACCAGTTGGTTGATTAGTTATTGATGCAACACTTAACATTGTTGATGGACATGACCATCTTATTATTAGAGCTCCCATTTCTTTACCTCTTTTAAATTTTCTTGTCACAATACATTTTCTCGTCGATAGTATCGGGATGTCTTATACTTTTAGTTATTAACTGGATGATAATCTATATTAGCTTGAATCAATGACTGTGTCATCTACTCATGCCGAGATAAGGCATCCTGTCTTCTTGGGAGATGAGTTAGAAGGATGTCTTGTCCTTCGTCCATACATTTTTAATTATTACAAATTTTTTTTTCTTATAAAAAAAATAAAAAAATTGGCATGTAAACTTTATTATATCTTCACGCTATCTTGACATTTTATTGTGCACTTACCAAAAAAAAAGGGGAAGCGTGTTGTTAAAAATTAAGTAATTATTGGTTCTTTTGTGTTAGTTTATTCTATGCTCAAAGAGCTAATAATCATCCTTTTATTTTGAAATGACCGTGTTCAGTATCTAAAAAGTATCATGTTAAGTTTAATTCAATGGTGCTTTATGCAGAGAAGCACTTTCCCTTTGTTGATAAGGCTTTGATTGCTGTTATGCTAATGCTTTCAGCTTCTCATGATCTCATCTCAATTATTTTTTATTTCAAGATGATGCCATCAGGGAATTAATTGACATGAATCGAGAAACAAGGTTTTGGCATAAACAGTTTTGACCTTGAAATCTCACATTTTTCTTATTAATAATTCCGAAAGCTTTTTTCATTGGCATCTGCTGCTATTCCTTGTTGAAAAACTTCCAGTCTATTTGTCTGCATTCTGAAGGAATTCATTTACTTATTGACGATATTGAAGCTAGAAGCAAGTCTGACATAGTCACCTTTGTCAAAAATAAAAATATGTCCGAAAGTATATCTATTTCGTCTGGATCTAAATCTTACTCACGGAAGCCTTTAGTACCAATCACATCACTAAATCATTGGAAAATTGGAAAGGGAGCTGGTGTTCAGATAGCATCATTTCTCATTAAAGCTATTGCATTAGAGATGGTGCGGAGGTTCTCAAGGGCGACATGTCCTTTTGTCTGGAGTGGGCTGCAAGCATTGCAATTACTCTGTTACCCCCCATTCAAGTGGATTCAGCGCTGGAATCCTTTTGGAATGTTGGTCAAAGGCATGCAGGTGGGTTCTGGACTGAAAGATTGTTCCTTTTTATATGGCTGAACCTGACATGCATATATAATCTGTCACATGCCATTTCATGTTTGTGCCAAGCGTCTATTTTTACGTTTTACATATATAGAATTGAGGCTAAAGCCTTCTCGTGAAATCGGTTATGATTTCAAAACTATAATTCCAGATTACAAGTGACAATCATCTCATTTTGTGGTTTTTGTTTCTTTACTCTGGAAACTGATGTACTTGTTTTGCCTTTTGTATCTCTTTGTTCCTTGTCTTAAACATTATTTCAGGCACAATTTTGGGTATGTTTCTGATATGGTGGCCACCAATCCCGATCATGAAAGGGATGTGACACACATAAATTAAAAAGTTGTGAAGTGCAATTTATATCTATGAAATGCAAATTTCATTAGTTTTTTCAAAACTTATAAAAAAGTTTCTGGGTAATGGAGGCACCGATATAGCTTCCTCAACATTCAAAAAAAGTGCTGTGTTTGTTGTCGTAGTTGGTAGTTTTTTTATATCTACAAGTAGGATCAGACATCATTTTGGGAGCTTTAATCCATTGGCACTATTTTCTGAAACTAATTTGTTGACTGTAAATTGCTTTTTTCAGATGTTATCACACCCTTTATTGGTTCTCTCTATCGTGGATGCTTTCTCTGATCATTCAGACTGCAGCAATCCTGCAGTTGATAATACTGAAAATAATAATATCAACGACGAATCTCAAGCATGTTCAGACTCTCGTTCAAGATCCTCATCCGTGCAGTGTGATGATGATGACATAAGGTGTAAAAAGTAGTTGTACATGTTATACACCTAAATATTTTGTGGATGATTTCTTTTGGTTGGTCTACATGAACTCACCCACATTTTCATTCTTCCGTACTCATGGAAACTAAACTCCAGTGGAGTTTTGATTCTTTAAGATTTTTGCTGGATTTCCCGTTCTTTGACTTTTTTCCATTTTACAGAATTGGCAATGAAAAACCTCAAGGCATGCTTTCCACAGGGTGGTTCTGTAATCTTTGTAAAGAGCTGGAAAACCAGGGAATTTTTTTACCAGAGAGGTGAGTTTGTTAGTTATGGTGTTAATAAAACAGTTGAATGACTGTTTTAAATAGAAAAAAGCAGAAAATATATCCTAGAGTAATATTTATGGGTCTTGGTCTTTTCTTTTTTGTTTCTAGTTTTGTGCCTTGCATTTTCCTATCACATCATCACCTTTTCTTCTGCCATGCTCTTCATATTTCCCAATCCAACGTTTGGATTCAATTTTTTTTTTTAGGTATTTGAGAAGAAAACTATGTTCCTAGTGTTTTCTTCTCTTCTCTTCATTTCTTTTTTGTTTTAGAAAAACCTTCATTTTGTGGCCACAACAATCTTTGAATAGTTATTTTGCTGTAGTTTGAATTGGTATTTGACTAATTTATTCCATCTTTTACTTTTTTTTCATCTTGGAATGACAATGAAAAGTATTCACTCTGAAGAGTGATAACAGTGATTATCTGGTACTATCAACAGTGATTTATAGCCTTTTTCAGTTGAACAGTCTTTTTCTTTTGCATTGAAACTTCCTGCTGTCATTCAATCTTAGTTTGACATGTTATTATCTGCATCAATATGATGTGTCACTTGTAACGTGTTTAAGGTTGGCAATGTTTAGAAAATATAGTTTGATAATAAAATTTGTAGGAACAGAGCAAAGCAATTTAAAGAAAACAGATTAATTTTAGTTTGACTGTTATCCTGAATAATTGAAACCTATTTTTTCCTTTATATCGTGGTCAATAATCTGCAAGTTTATGTATAGTTGTCTTTGGGCAGAATTAATGAAGAGGAACTCCAGAGGTTTTATGTAGCTGCAAATGGGGATTTATCGAGCTTGTTCTTATCATTAAAAAAAACAATACGCTGGAGAAAGACTTACAGACTTCTCTCCGAGGAGGAACTTGAGTTGTGGTCAAATATGATTTTCTGGCATGGTTTTGATGTGAAGCATCGACCATGTCTTATTGTTCGTCTTGGGCTGGCATGTATCACCTTGTCATCCCATGATAGACCTTGCTTTGTGCAGGCAGTGGGTACGCTCTACAGCCACTCTTGGAAATTTTTTTGGTGTTCTCATTATGGAATTCTCTCTCTGAATATTATGATATAATTTACCAGCTGGTTGAGGTGAAAAGTAGGATTATCTCGAGTATAATGCTTTATTTTTTTCCGGCTGTTCTTCCCATCTTTTCCACTCCCTTAATGCTGAGAGAATGTTAGAGTCAGTTGCAAGTTTATGATTTATTGTCTTTGTGGGGTCTGAACCTTCACGTTTGTTTCTTGCAATATATGTAACACTCCTTCTCAAGTCAAGTAAGTTAATATTTTTGTCCTTGCAGCTTAACTATCACCATATTTGTTCCCCTGATTCTTTTATCCACGTACTCAAAATCTATGTACTCGCAAAACCAAATATTGTGTGCTCGGCTAATGGCTGTTCGTAAATGAAGTATCTCAGGTGGAGCACGGCGTCCTCTACTTGGTGGATGGAGAGAATCCTCAGTTTACTGTGATAGTGGATTGTCATGGGTTGTCACCTCTGAAAATTCCCGTGCAAATGATGAGACACTGCTGTAATCTTTTGCAAGACAATTTTCCAAACGTTCTCGGTTGTTTAATCATTATACGGCTTCCTCCGATAGTTCGTGTTATGGCACAAACATTTATACAAGTAAGCTTATGACTACTTTACGTGACAAATTGCTTTAAACGAGAAAATAAAGTCAGAACTTTTCATCCACATATCTTGTTATTTAAATTTGTGCTATTTTTTTCTGACCCTTTCATCAGGTTCTCAAACCAGTCACCAAGCAAAAACTGAGATTCGCAGGAGATGCGGATCAGAAAGTTCTTTCTGATTGTTTCCAAACACTTCCATCATATCTCGGTGGTCTGTGCTCATGCACAAGATGTGCTAAACTGGGAAAAGGCAGCATGCTACGAAGTTTGGATGGCCATACCAGCACATCAGAGGCAGTTTCTGAGATCACAAATTTTGAGGATTTCTCATCCATCGAACCAACTTATCAGTATGATACAATCGTGGACAATAGCTGCAGTCAAATATTGCGCTCTGCTGTTGTAGGTATTCTCATTCTCTGGGTTTTAATCGCATTTATTGAAGGAATATATGATCCCTCAAGTCGTCCATATTTACCCCCGTGATGTTGCAATAGAGGAATGTCCCTATTTCTCTCCAAGGCTTGATTCTTCTCATCCCTCTAGGTTAAAAAGTCTATATATCTATGTAATGTAGGAACCATACTGATGTGTTGTAGTTATTTGTAACAGTTTCTTACGGAGATAAAATTTGTAAGAAATACTTAAATTCCATGGAGTGAGGATTGATACCTTCTTGAAAGTCTCCTATTTTTTGTCCACTTTAGAACTAGTCAGACGGTGTTACATGGAACAAGGCTTGAGAATTGTATGATCAAGTAAGAGGTAATGCAAACTGCAGACTGTTATAAACGGAAGGCAGGCAAAATTTAAGTTAGAATAATATTATTTTGAAAGGCATTTAGTGACTTGAGATTACAAGATCCCAGTTTCAAAAAGACCATAATATGCAGATCTTGTGGCGACGAGAAACGGCGTAAGTCGGCCACATATTGATTTTCAGGATTATGATCGAGTATCATGATATCTTTTGTTTTTGAACTTTGATCGGTGCAATATCTGTACCAGATTCCAATGAGAATCCTGTGGTTTTCAATAAATTCAATTTGAAATTAATGCTCAGAGCACATTAAGTTGTGCTTTATGTCAAGAAGGCAAGAATATTCAATTGGCTCCACTTAGGACATCGTGGTGACTCTTCGGATTCCGAACAAATAAAGCCAGGTGACACCAACTGTTTTACTAAATCTTTGTCCAAATATTAACTCTAATTTATTTCCTTCTTTGTTTGGCCCACTTCGAATGAAATGTGATATCGAATAGTTGAAGCCTTGATTAATAATTGCAGCAATCAATCTCACTTCCATTATTATACCAAATAATTGGCTGCAAACGTTCTTGATATCTAATTCGGTATATTCACATTTTTGGTTCTGCGGAAAAAAAAAAAAAAGTAAAAATAATCTGTCCACTTAAACCATGCGCTGTACATCTTTATCCAGGGCAGAATTAGTGGAGGGGAAATAATGATGTAAGCTAGCTTGTTTTATAAAATATTTAATATACTTGCACTTGCACTTGCACTTTAGTTGGATCCACATCAAATTAGGCGTGACGTTACAAATAGGAAAGAGAGGAGAACTTATGGTACAATTTCCCTGAAATCCAAAAAATAAAAGCAAAGAGAGAATATTCCAAAGAGCAGGGCCGACTCGACCCGACCCGACCCTCATGGATTTCGCCTTTATTGAGTGGGATCCCAACACATTAGGTCGTAGAACGACAGCTGACAAATTTGAAAAATCCAAATTCTTTAATGTCAACTGAGACACCGGGTACGTAGGTGATTTGGTGTACGCACACACTCGCGTATATTAGAGAAAATAACACTTACATCCCTTGATATCTTAGCTATTACAATAAATTTCTAAGGATTTGTTTACTATAAAACCATACTCTTAATTTCTATCGTTTATAATAAAAAAATGTGATATTTTCATGCATCATAGTTGGTTACTATAAAAAGGTGATTTGTTGTACGTAAACACATGTATGATCTATTTTGTCTGATTTATGTTAATCAACAAAAAATTAATCGTGGAATAAGACTAATCTACCTCTATAACAATTGGTTATTATATAGTTTCCATCACCTTGATTACATGCACTTATACTCCACTTCTACCCCGCCTCGTAATTAAGAAACAAGATTAACAGGCAAAAACATGCAAATTCTTGAGGTATATAATTATAATCATTCAAAATTCGAGGATGTTTGTATAATTAAAACAAAGTAAGTTTGTACGTACACACACGCGCACTANCTTTTTCCTCATTGATATTCATCACGTATATATTATATCATAATAGTAGCAAAAAATAACTTTTACTTTAACGAACTTGTGGCGTTATTTTAATGCCAGTGGGAATGTTCGCCTCATTCCTCATTGACCCTTTGCTCTATTCAAAGGATCAGAAACTCACTTACCAACGCAATCATTTTCCATTACAAAATCCCCCCTTTCACCTCCAAGAAAATGCACTATCATATCTCGATTAACCTCTAATCCTAACACGAAAAACCAGAGTTGGCGATGTTGTCCCAAATCGAATCAAACCGTGTTAAAGCAATGTGGCGGTGTTGTCTGTCATCAGCCTTCCGCACGGGCATAGCATGCACCATAGTCGGCAGCGCCACCCTTTACGGCCCAAAGTTTTTCACCCGGCAAGTAACATTCCCTGCATTTTCATACGTGACAGTGATTCTTATCATGAACGATGCCACCTTAGGCGACACTTTCCATAGCTGCTGGCTGGCGCTTTATGCTACCGTGCAATGTGTTTTACCGGCCATTCTCAGTTTGTGGTTGATCGGCCCGGCCAGGCTAAACGTTGGCACCACCTCAGTGGTGGCAGGCCTTAGTGGATTCACAATAGCTCTGCCGGAAAACACTCATTTGATATCGAAGCGCATAGCGCTTGGACAGATTGTTCTTGTGTACGTCGTAGGTTTTGCTAATGGTGAGAAAACAGATCCCATTATCCATCCTGTCCATGTGGCGGCGAGCACCGCCTTTGGTGTGGCGGCGAGCGTTTTGGCAATGTTGTTTCCGTACCCAAGTTTGGCTTTTTGTGAGGTAAGCAAATGCATGTGGTGGGAAGATCCTAGTGCGACACATGCATGAAAAGCATACAAACCCTAATAAAGTGATACACACGTACACACACAAATTATATATACATACATTTCTTCAAAATTAAATCACATATATATTTATATATAATTTGAAAATTATGAATAAATAATGATTCAAAAACATTTATTGATAATAATAACCTTTTGAATTGGTAGAGTTATTCGTTCAAAAACCAACATCAGATAAAAACTTAAACACAAAATATACGTCAAGTCAAGAAAGGCAACCAGTTAATCAATCACCAGTCTTAATTATTTTTTTCTGAAAAAATAAAGACTAATGGCCATGCCATTTTCTGCATTTCAGGTGAAAGAGAACTGCAAACTATATCTACAAAATGCTTCCAAAAGGCTTAATTTATATATGAAGGCTTTCTCCGCAGAAGATAATACAGTGTCGAAGGGATTGATTTCACAAGCAAAGTTTCTTAATACCACAGCAACCAAACTTCTAAAAAATATCGAATCAAAGCAAGTAAGCCTATGGATTCCCATGAAATAATACATTAGTATTGAATAATTAAGAGGTAAAAATCTTAAAATATATATTGACATGTCATGTTACAATATTTTGAACAGGAGAGCATGAAATGGGAGATAATTCCAGCCATGTTCTTTAAATCCTACAACAAAAATCCAGCTGAGAAATTGACAAATCTTGAATCCATATTAAAGGGAATGGAGATTTCCTTGACAAATCATTCTGAATTCCCAGTTAAGATACTGGATTCCGAGCTCAATAATGTCCTTCTTGTCATGGAGGAGCAATTCTTGAACCAAGTTAACAACATGGCAGTCGAAAAGACGATGTTAACGCTGGCTGATACAGAAATGGACTCAGTATTTTCTCAAACCTTGCAAAACAGTACTGCCCCATTATCGAGCAAAGATTTTCCCTCGTTGTTCTTTATATTCTGTCTAAAACTCATGCAAGGCAAATCAACACGATCTGTTTTACCAGAAGTTTCATGCAAACCAGGATCAGAATTATCAAATGAGCACTCACAGAAAGAGAAAAATTGGTCCTTAATCACAAAAATATTGAGTTTTAGTCCTATAAAAGTTAACAGAAGGAGATTATTGCCTGCCCTAAGATGCTCACTTTCTTTAGGATTCGCGGTTCTGTTTGGATTGATATATAGCAAGGAAAATGGGTTCTGGTCGGGTCTTCCTGTGGCGATAAGCCATGCTGCAGCACGAGAAGCGACATTGAAAGTTGCGAACATTAAAGCACAAGGGACAGTTTTAGGGACGGTATATGGAGTAATGGGGTGCTTTCTTTTCGAAAAATATGTGCACATAAGATTTATTTCACTACTTCCGTGGTTCATTTTCTGCAGTTTTTTACGAACCAGCAAAATGTATGGCCAAGCCGGTGGGATTTCTGCAGTTATTGGAGCTGTGTTAATCTTGGGAAGAGATAATTTCGGCCCCCCTAGTGAATTTGCGATAGCCCGAATCGTTGAAACTTTAATCGGTTTATCTTGTTCTATAATTGTGGATATGCTCTTGCAGCCTACAAGAGCTGCTGTTTTGGCCAAGATTCAAGTTTCGAACTGTCTCCAAGTGTTGCACGAATCTGTGGGATCGGTAAGCATTCCATCGTTGGACGAGTTTGTCTTAGGAGAGAGGCAAAAGAAGCTGAAAATCCATGTAAACGAGCTCGGAAAATTCATCGAGGAAGCTGAGATGGAACCCAATTTTTGGTTCTTGCCTTTCCATAGTGCTTGCTATAGTAAGCTCAAAGGGTCTTTGTCAAGAATGGTGGATTTCTTGCTTTTCGAGAGTCAAGTACTCATGTTCCTAAAACAAGAATTGTCAAGAAATGGGGACAGCAAAATTTTAAGACATGATTCTATTGTCAAAATAGAAGCCGATATCAACCTTCTAAAAAGTATGATTTCCTCTGCTATAGAACTCTTTAAGGAAGTTAGTTTGGTAAGATCACTCGAGAAAATCGAACGCGAGTTCGAGAAGAGGAGAGATTCCCTCGATCTCGAGTTGGGAAAATCTTCAATTGCATGCGTGGTCGAATGGTCAAAATTCGATAATGATGAGCTTGAAAAGAATACAAATTCTTTTGTTCAACATTTAGATGAACTTGTTGATCAAATGAAGGTGGATGAACTCAAGAACCGAGTGATTTTGAGTTTGTGTTGTTTGATGTTTTGCATGAGAGGTTTGTTGAGAGAGACTATGGAGATTGAGAAGGAAATTAAAGAACTGGTGCAATGGGAGAATCCCTCGAGCCAAGTGGATATGGTTGATATTTTATGTAAGATTTACGCATTGGGAAAAAGTGTACAATGTTAAGTCATATATTATTGCTCCGATTCTTACAAATTTTTGTAAGCCTATATATGAGTGGTTTATTGCTTAATTATGTGTTTTATTTTTAAACACGGTATTCAATATATTATTAGTTTTTACGCGTGCTATAAACTGATGTTATTGGTCTAATTATTGATCTCTATTTTTTACTAATTACTAAATAAATGTAGATATAATAAAACAACAATAATTAATTATATCATATCTACTGTGTAAGTATTAATAAAGTATTAGTGCAATTAAACAATTAAGCTCACAATTAAAAGAATGAGTCACTATATAATTATTAAAATAAAAACTGCCTCAATAAACAATACCTTAAATCGGGAAAATAACATTATTAAAGTTTATAGTATTCAAAGCGAACTTCAACATTTTTGCTTTCTGTTTTTTATGAAAATAATTGATTAATAACTATGACTTCATATACTAGTTTTTTTTAAAAAAAATTAAAATAACCATGAAAAAATATTGATATTTTAAATGCATTATTATTTTCAAATCAAAGCGACAAAACCAAAACATTTCAATTTTTCAAAAAAAAAGAAGAAGAAGAAGATGATGATGATGAATGCTAATTCTTCTCTAGATGTATGTAATGAAATCATGGTACGCAATAATTTCGTAATTAAGTTTTAAAATTTGGTATTTTTTTTTGAAAATTAGAGTTTATATTGAATTAAGATGCATATATTTTTTATGCATGCGTTGTTTGATGCTCCCACCTAGGAATCGACGAACACAATAGAATCTTGAATCTTGAATCTTGATGGAAACTGATATGGACTCTCCACATTCCTCAGAAGTATGACTTATAAGGACCATTTTTCAAAACATGATTTTTAGCTGTTTGTTATGCAATCTTGGGTCATTTGGAAGGATATTTGCATCTGGAAACATAATCTTATGATAACCAACCAGCGGTTTAAGGTAAATTGGATTCTTTCTTAACTTAATTGAGGAATTTCAGAAAGTAAGGAGAATGTGATTACCTGAACTAGTGGCTAGCTAAACACCATGATAGAGTGAAGAAATGGACTAAACCTCCATTGGGACACTTAAGGCTTGATGTTGATGCAAGTTTCCATAAGCAGAAAGATGTTTTTAGCGTGTGAGCAGTGATTAGAGATCATTATGGAGTTATCTGTATGCCTTCATCCTGGGGTATCCACCATCCGGGTTCAGTGGCTGATGTAGAACTCAATGTTATTATTATTATTTTTTTTGCTTGAAGCTCGTTGTGCATGATAATTATCGCAATGTTTGGGTGTTTGGATTTGGTTCAAGCTGTTTTTTTGTTGATAGACCCTACGAACATTATTAATCATGATGGCTCTCTTATCTCGAACATTTGGAAGCTTTTCTATTTTGATTGTTTTATGAGAATTCGTAATGTTAGTAGAGGTTCGAACACAGTTGTTCATTGTTTAACGCATTTTGTTTTGTCCTATCCTTTACTGTTTACTTGGAGTGAAGATATTTACTCGTCTTAGTTGATGAATATAGTTGCTCGTTATTTGTCACTTTTCTAGTAAATAGATTCATTTATGTTTTTTTTTTAAATTGATTAGATTAAATATATATATTATGGCAATTTAATGGGAAAAATTAGTAGAGATTCAAATCATATGCAATGGCAATGAGTTTGAATTTGTGTTTACCAGCATTGATTTGATTTGATAACGAATTCAATTCAGTTTGCCCTAAATTTAGAGGACTTGGAAATGGCAGCCCTGATTTACCAAATCTTCTCCTCCTCCGCGCTGCTTTCGCTAGGGCTTTACCACCTCATCTCCGCCACCAAGCACCACCTCAAATCGCCGCGCGATTACGCCGCCAAGCTCTACCACCCCTTCCCCAACGCCAACCAGCAGAATCGGTTCCTCAGGTATTTACAGCTTCACCTGGTTATCTCATTCCTATTCATCGCCCTAATCCACCAGCTCCTTGTGTCCGCCGACCCCGATCCCCTTCTCAAAGGCCGGACGGCGGTGCACCGCCTCATATCCCTGCAGTCCTCCGCCGTGATATTCTGCTTCATCCTCCTCTCCGCCGCGCTTCTCGTCTCCGAAGCCACATCTCTTCTCCCTCTCCCCTCCGATCTCTTCTTTGCGATCGCCTCTGCACTCTTCTTCCTCCAGTATTCCCTCTCCGCATCCGACGCCGCCGTACAGACTTCAGATCTCCAAGCCAAGTGCGATTCCGTCGCGGCTCATGTTTCCGCATTCTCGTCTGCTCTCTGTCTTGTTCTTTGCTGTCAGCCCAGACTCTATGCGGCGGATGCTGCTCTCGGAGCCTCTTTCTGTCTGCAAGGGCTGTGGGCTCTGCAAACAGGGCTATCACTCTACGTGGATGCCTTCATTCCGGAAGGCTGCCACAAGCTGCTTGATGTCGTCAGCGGGGTTGAGGGATCAACTAAGTGCGAATTGGATGACTCGAAGCTAAGGGCAGTAGCAGTCTTGGATCTAATGTTTGTGCTTCATGCCCTTTTCGTGCTTCTCATTTTTATCGTGACTTATGCTGCTATTGCCAAGACTTTGGGTATCCGCAGCAGATTTGGATCATATGAAGCCTTGCCCACTGGGGCTGCTGCAGATTCGAATCATATTCAATTAAAGACTATGACTGGAACTCAAGCCTGATCAGCGAGGTATTTCTGTTCTTTAATCCCATGTTGAAATCCTTGTACTTCAAGTGATTTTTTGTCGACGAAAGCGAGCATGAGCATGTACGATGTGGCCAAATTGAACTGATTCTCGTAAGGAAACGCGTGGATGCTTGATAGGAAATATTTACCTCGGCTATTTTGTTGTACTGTGTTTTCAATTGTTTACTCATGCCTGGCCAAACTAGAAAATTTTTGATGTTACGCCATGAAAGGTAAAACAAAGAATTCCTTACAATATCCAAATGATTATAAAAACTAAGATGCCAAATTTGCATTATAAATCAATACAAGAATCACCTTTTTCTTAGCTGGGTGTTAGTT
Organism: Primulina huaijiensis; assembly: GCF_012295235.1. Taxonomy (NCBI): domain Eukaryota; kingdom Viridiplantae; phylum Streptophyta; class Magnoliopsida; order Lamiales; family Gesneriaceae; genus Primulina; species Primulina huaijiensis. Next base: position 18,691,556 of record NC_133311.1, on the reverse strand, counting down.
ACCCTTTCCTTTTTTTGGCCTGTTCATCTCAACAGCTTGCCAATCACTAGAACCTGAAGAACGTTGGGAATCTACTGGTTTGGGTTTGGAGGGATTGGATGAAATTAGATTGATAATCGAAGAGACATCCACTAACTCGCACCAGTTGAAGTATATGGTATAAAGAAAAATTTTCCTAAAAATTGGTGTGATCCTGCAAGCATCGGACGTTCATAAGGTAATGTCCGGGAGCAGATTAGGGGGCAAGCAAGAACTTGAAAATTTATATGTACTATTTGTTCGAAAATTCTAGTTTCGTCCTCGTAATTTCATCGAGCCACTTTCCATTCTCGGAAATTCATGGGTTACATTCACATTCTCTAGAACACTTCAAGCATATATTTGACCAAAGTCTCCTTGCTATAGTGCTAGTGCCATTTTACCTCCGAGGTTTTGATATTAGAAAAGTCAATTCATTGTACATACTTGTGAATCCTTTCGAACTTTTCACCATTTAGTCCTTAAATGGGCATTTACCCGATCGATTTTGAATATCATAAAATTTTGTCTCGTTTGAGTGAGTATCACCGAACATTGGTTGCACATAAATTTTGTTATTCGCATTTATATTTCATTCAACTGCTGTATATGTATTTTAAATAGAATTCATTTTGCATAAACATTTTCTATCTTGCCCACAAACCTAATATGGTATAAACGTTAAGTATATGACAATTGGGATACGTTTATAAAATAAATTTTTTTTTTTCAGCATCAACTTGTACTTGGTTGCCAAATAAATAATTTCGATAAAATAATAAGATAATATTTTTTTGGAAGACTCTTATTTAAATCTATGATCTTTTTAATATCATAAATTAATAATTTTCTAAAATTATAAATATAAAGATAATTTAGTAAAATATGATTATAAAGTTGTTTTTTTCACCTTGAGATTTAACTATAGTTGGATTATTTATAACATTTTCTTTTTACATTCAGAAACTTAGATATTACTTCTCAAACAAAAAAAAATGAAAAATTATTATTGCTATGAAAGTTTCCTTCTGCGTAATAATTAGTCTTAAAATATGAATTTTATTTTATTAGTCAATATAATATAAGATTATTTAATTATTAAAAAATGAATAACTTTTAATTATTTTTTTATAGATATGTATGTGTAAAATAGTTTTATTTTTCTATTAGTTCAGAGATATTATACTTACCTTGGTGATACATAATAATTTTTTATGTAATTAAATACATTTTTTACTGAATCGAAAAAATAAATTTTAAAATAACAAATTGTTAATTTATTGATTAATTAAATCATATCTAAATTAGTAAAATTTCATAATCCCAACATTAATAATAATAATAATAATAATAATATATGTATGTATGTATTTATATACATATTTAAATTAGTAAAATTTCATAATCCCAACATTATTAATAATAGAGATAATAATAATAATAATAATAATATATAAATGAATTAATATAAAAATAATAATTTAAATAACTCGTCGTAAAATTGAAATTGTTTTAACTCGAAGCCCATAATTTTTATTCCAAGTGTTTTCGAGACAGAACCCTTTTGACGTGCAAAGAACTGGAGCTGGTTCTGATAGCGACCTTGGCAGCAGGCCCTTGTTCATATAAAATACAAGGGACAAAAGTTCATTCATTACCTCTCCCTATCTAATTCAAATCGACTGGTAGTCTTCTTCAGACCCCAATTATGATTTCACAGCGTCTTCTAAAAAGAAATGAGGGGAGAAAACTCGGCCACATTTAGTAATTGATGAAGTACGCAAATTTCCGATAGCTCTCTGTAGAGTGTAATCACTTATGAAAGTAAAATATCGTCGAAAAGCATGGTGCTGCATCCAACATATCAAGTCGGAAATATGTTGCTAGTTGTCCACTTTAAAAAAATACAAGCATGCGATTGGTAACATAGAAGGCAGCCCATGAAAACTCTGATTTTAGATATTTTTAGTGAAATCAATAGTAGCATTTGCCGAGACCGGGCTTGTAGCCCCGTGGTCTCACCCGCCAGATTAGCTGGCTTCCCTCCCCGGTTTCGATCCCCCTCCCCGCGTGTATTGTAATAAAAAAAAAATAGTAGCATTGGCCTCTAAAAGTAAGCTCTGCAGAAAGGACAAGGATAAGCCAAGTAAGTTACGCTGCAACAAGATCTGGTGTTTCCGCCTCCATATATAACAAAGCAGTGTGTACTTTATCTACCCAGTTGTCGAGCCTGTATCAGATGCACCTGCAGCAACAATTAGGCAGCAATTTCCAACTAACAAGGCCAAATACATACTTTGAAGTCTAAAAAGTGTCTCGAACAGCTAATGCCACTTTAAAGATGAACCAAGTATGACATGTTTAAGATGCTGTCATAAACCCAAAAGTCGTAATACTGAATTCAAAATCTAACTCGAGAAAAGATGGATGAAGAAGATATCAAATTTCAGTGTACTTACTGAAAGGCTCTTCATGAAAAGATACTCCATATCTTCTACGGTAAGCCTTGTCCGGTCAGCAATGACATTTAATTGAATAGTACTATCATCTGATGAACGGCTGCAGGTGACACATTTTTCACGAGTTCAACAAAGAGTAGAATAACACAGTAACTCATTAACATCATTATGAAATTCTCCTAATGCAACTGAAAATTGTTAATCTTTTCCGGAAACTTTTTCTCATTCTGGACCAAGGCAGGTTGGGTACGCAGAGCAGCTCCATGAACATTACATAGTTCTTGATAACGAATTAAATCACCAGAGTTGAATGCTTCGATTATAAAGTATAGCCACTCAATTTTAGTCCCCAGAAGATTTATTATCTGCGGAAATGCCAGATATAACAAATAGTCCAACAAGCATTTAAAAGATAACATGATAATAAGCATATTTTTAGAGCTATTCAAACCCATCCATTGATTTGAACCACAATGTTTGTTTTCGGTATGCGTGTCAGTGTCACACACACAAAAGTGAGAGGTGGACCATAAAGTTCATATAAAGGTACCATGTAGGTATGGGATCGGTGAGAATTGAGAAACCACTAGAGGGGCTTCCCTTGAATATCATTTCCAAAAGATGAAATTACTTTTACATGATACTTACAATTGGATGCGCAAGAAGTTCACCAAAATTGTAGATGACTAGATGTTTTCTCCCAACAATGCTGACAGAGACGAATCAAATGCCAAATCCTTGGAAACAACCAAGGGCATGGTTAGTTAGTTAAAAAGACAGCACTAGTAAATCTCCTTCACTTAGAAATCATACCACAAGTCCACAACAGAACAAACGAAAATGTTTACAGAATGAAGCATTTTTATTCAACAGAATATTCATCAGCATGAAACAGTGAAAAAGAACCTTGCACTGAATTCTGCATTATCACAGCCAGAAAAGAAGACATATTAAACTTGAAAATAAACACAAACGACTGTATCCATAAGCATATCAGCAAGCATGGATTTCACCCAGACCACAAAGGTATACAAAAGTTCTAAATGGTGTTGATGTTGCATGTGGCGTACGCTTTCCCGTACTACTCGGTATTGAGTTTCAATTACTAAATTTCATAATATTATTTTCTAGCTCAGTCATTGCAACTGACAAAAGCCTCATCAATTGGATTATGCAGTAGACCAATTCAAATTGATCAAACGACATCGATCTTCGGCTCTCTGTATTCTCTCTTCAATCAACCCCGGCAAAACCGGGTCTTCGACCGTACCGTGGGTAGTATATGATTTTCATGTGGGGACCACATAATCAAATATTGACCATTGATTTGACAGATGAGGTATGTCCCGGACGAATTCTAGTTATCTTAGCTAGATTGGGCCGGACCACCATTGGGGTGGGTCAAGAAAATTGTCGACCACTCAATTCTGATTTTAATATCATTGGTTACGTTACTGGGCCAAGATTGATCCGGGCCAATAACTAGTCGGGTGTCGTTGGAACTTCAATCAGAGCGTTAATTCTTCTATAAATCAGATCATTAATTTTTTTTTTTTTTATAACCGAGTTCGAGTTGATCATTTTTGTGTGAGACGGTTTCATTAAAAAAAACAAACAAACAAATTTTTAGAGTTATGCAAACCCTATAAAAAATAATATTTTTCATGGGTAGGGCCAGGTCGGGTCGAAGGTGTGTTTCACAAAATTGGTCCATGAGACTTGTCTTATGAGAATTTTTATGCTTTTGTATTTAGCCGTCCGGAAAGATTCTTAGCCTAAAAACAAATATTTNTATATTTGTGAGTGCGCGGGGCCAACCAAGAAATCAAGTGTCAAAAGTGTGGTAAATTTTCATCTTTCGAAATCTCGAGTACAAGTTATGAAACGGGTACTAATTGAATTTGGATTTTGGATCCAAAAAACATGCGTACCACTATTTATTGATTGCAATTTATCACCTAAGCCTAACGTTACAAAATTCCTACCATTTCAGTTGCCCAATAAAATCATGACAACCGCATCTTGGACCTAACCCACCAAGAAAATTGACATAAAATAAGGCCACTGTCAAACATGAGAACCAAAGCAAACGCTAGATATAGTAATTAATTTGGCGAAATTATTTCCATCTGCCCTCAAATCGAAGCAAAGCAAACTCCCTTTTTCCCTATAAATAAATAATCTTCTCATTATCCACCATCCAAAAGAAACCACCCACAATGTTCCATTTCAAAGCTTTCCTCTTGCTATTGCTACTCGTTTTCGGCTCCTCCATGGCGGCCAAGATCCCTTGTTCCAAACATGGGAAAGATGCTAAATGGAGATGGCAAAGGCAGCCATGGATGAACCATGGAAGCTTTCGTGGTCGCACTCGGGGACGACTCATTAATCCGACAATCAAGAGTCCATTTCAAGTCCTCAAGTTCCCTGTTTAATCTGTTAGTTTTAAACTATAGATATATTGTTGTCATCATATTGTTCCCTCTTTCTTGTTGAATCTCCTCCTTTAACGTTACTACTTACATAACAAGCCGCAACTGTTCGACACGATCTCAATCTTGTATGCATGTTAAATACTTTTGTCTTATTAGACGAATGGGGAGACCTATGTGTGATATTCCAGATGATACAAAATGGCTTGTCAGTGTGTATAACTAGATGCTAATGAAGAATGGTTTGTGTTCTAATTTCATTAGAAATCATTTTAGGAGTAAATTGAGATGGGATCATGGATGGTTCTGCCAATGGACAACGAAATGGTTCTTCGTTGTCCAGAGATCGCTGCAATCATCCCACATTGATTCACCATTAAGAACTTTGAGAGACTTACATTAAGGTCGGGCTTAACATTTGAACGATGATGTCGTCTTCGGGTTCGTTACGGACTAAAAAAAGAAAGAAAAATAATATAACTGGTGACAGGCATGGGCTGTCAGCTTCAAGATAGGCATCAAATACCATAACGCGTCCTACAAGCGATTCCGAAAGAGTTAAAAATTTGAAAGGTTCTTCCATTCAATAATCGATAAAGTTCAAGTTTTTTTGGATTTATATTATCTTCTTGGGCTAAATTTAGCTTACCAGAGGCTAGCAGGAGAATCCAGAAAAGAATTTAGAAATGAATTGGAGTGGGGAAGGAATCATTACCAATTTGGCCAAATAATGTCTTAAAATTTGGCCATGAATTTGTTCTCCTTTATGTCAAGATGAAGGAATATACGAATTGAATAGCGTGCGGTCCCAAAATTTATTCTTGTATCCATCCAAAATATCCCCATTAAAGTCGTTGCATTGTACAGTCGGCAATTGTAGAATACCCGAAAGAAAAAAGGACAAGAAATGTCAACGAAGAGGAATGCACGTGTAACTAGGCGGACTCCAACTAAGCTTTCATAGATAAATCTTTTCATTCAATTCTTTCGATGCAAGCAAAGAGAGGAGGAAATAAATTATATTATACAAGGTATAAGAAAAAAGAAAAGAAGACAAGATTTTGTGTATTCAATCAATTGTTTGCACAGCAAAATGTACACGCTGAAATCTGTTTATGCACCAAGCTATCTTTGGACAGGCAAAAGCCAACTCTTAAGCATTTGTACACGTGGAAAACTGGACTCGATGAAAAGTGTGATTGGCGTGATTCTCCCTTTGAAGTCGTACTCCTCGTCTCTCAAACCCTAGTCGTCGTCTTCCGAGAGAAAGATACCGTGCGAATATGCGATGTAACATGTGCAAAAGAGAGAGTTCTCAAAAACCCAAAAAAACTTGAAGAAAACATAGTGCTGGTAGGAAAAGAATAGTGTATATCCATTAAAGTTCATTTTCTACGTTACTCTTCCATAAATCCAATATCATAATTATGACTCCTAAAATATGATATAATTATTGTAAAACTCGAGCTCCAATAGTCGCAAATCCTCTGGGTTCTGCTGTCGTAATACGTGCCCACATCTTAAGCCAGATTCTCTTATGTTTTGTTCTGACTTTAAGGTTTCATCCCATCTTCTCTAAATATGAGCAAAAATCATATGCCTATCTCAATTTTGCTCAAAGACCATAAAACTTGTCTCTTCCATCTCTTTGGGGTTGTTCCTACCTGACATTAAATTGTTGGACTTTGTTTTCACAATTAACGTTTTTTTTCCATCTTTTGGTCAAATCTAAAAAAGGATTTGAGAATTTGATTATAAAATTTTAATGCAAATATAAAATCAAATTATTGGAACGATTTTTAAAATAATAGATTTTAATTATATATTTTTAAAAAAATTGTAATAAAACATCTTATTTCACAGATAATATAACTTGAACCGAAATAACGTAGAGAACAAGCTCAAAAACTGAATGATTTTCTTTTTAAAATTTTGTGGGTTGGCTTGACTTGACTCAAAATTTCAACGGCAGGTCTTTCCACATAAGTCAATTTCATTTATTTATGTTTTTCACTTTTAATAAAATAATGCATACATATACAAATTCAACACGAATTAACAATGAAAAAAAAATTAATAAAGGAATTTGTTGTTTTTTGTTTTTCCCCCCTCAGCCAATTATGGCTAGCAGGCTTTGTCGGACGGCTGGAAGAGAGCAAATGAGAGAGCCGAAGATGCCAGTGAGAGCATATGCAATTGCACAAAATGGAAGAGCCTCAGGTTCCTTGGCAGATAAAGCAGCCGTTCCCAACCCGTGAGCGCTGATCAGAACAATTAAACCATATTTATTTTTTTAGCATTCTTTATACCAAACATTTTGGAAAAAAGTTTGATGTAGATGATCCGCCACATAATTTGGCAGGTTAATAAGATGCTAACATGATATGGTATTATTCTAAGGTTGCATACAAGATATTTGTTCATTCTCATATATCGGGTGGGGTTCATGTATGTAAGAATAAACGTGGATGGATAAACGCGTGGGTGATACCAGATTTATTCAATGTTATCCTTTGGGTATTAACTCGAGTGTAGTTAAATTACTCGAAAGGGTCCGTATCTATATTTCTGAATAGATCAATATATTGCATCACCTGAGAAAATGATAGTTCTCTCTTCTTGGTCATGGTCGAAGCTACCGATGATGTCTTAAGTCATAGTTTGGTACATTTAATAAATAATAAATAATGATTAATAAGTTATCATGTTTCATCACATGTTTGATACATTTAATAAATAATAAATAATGATTAATAAGTTATCATGTTTCATCTCATGTTTGATACATTTTAAAAAAGTCTTCTAGGATTTCATGGACATATGACAAATGTTGGTCTACGTGCAGAGACTCACTTTATATATTAGTAAAAATTTGAGGCTCGGATTTTGCTCGAATTAAGTATATTCAAGTTCGATTCAGAGCCAGAATTTTTTTAATTTTTTTGGCTCGAGGTGGATTCGAAATCACGAACTATTGTTCGGATAGTAAGATTCGTGGATGAAAGGCGAAAGCTCGAAACGTCTGAACGTTCGAAATGTATATATGTTTAATACATAAATAAAATAATTTTAGTTCAAGTTCGACTCGAAATAAAGTTCGAACATTTTCGAATTCGGGCTAAAAAAAATTCGAATATGTTCCAATTTTACTTAAGTTCGATAAATTCGAATACAAATCAAATATTTATCGATTTTATTCTTTAATTTCTCTTCCCCACTTCAAGATTTTAAAAAATTAAAATTAAAAATAATAAAATTAGACGCAAGCGCTAGCTCGGAAGGTGGTTATTAAAGGAATGCAAGGTATCATGATTATATATACTAATAATATATATATGCACACGAATTTCACGAACAAAAATGATTTATGTTATATCAAAAGATAAATTAATACTTTAATTATTTTAAATTTCTAAATTGAATATATATATATGTGTGTGTGTGTGTGAATGAAACAAAAAGTTTTTCTAGCCCAAAAAAGTTTAAGTTTTGAAATCTTTTAAGTGGAGAAAATATCGAGCCATGCAAAACTAAAATTTTGTTATGGTAAGTATAATCTTTATCATTATTGTCTAATAGTCAAATTTTAATCATTTTTATTAAAATCATACAAAACATTGTTTATCGTATCTTACCATCTTCCTTATCCTCAGTTTTTCCTTATATACCGAACTCTGCCTAATCCTCAGTTTTTCCTTATATACAGAACTCTGCCTAAGACTATGTTGAACTTATCCCCATTTCGGCCTTATAATTTTGGACGGTAATATTTCATGAATGAATCCTACCATAAGTATAATTTAAAAAAGACAACTTGAACGTAACACGATTCAAACGCAGCCTAGAGATTTTATTGGGTTCAAATTTTAAAATATCATATTGGATATTATTGTGATGGTTATATATGACCACTTTGTATATAAAGGTTGAAAATTGAATCTTGTACCTTGATGCGGTTGCTATTCCTCGAGCGATGGGATCGCGGAATCCTAATCGGTCAAGAGTAGCCTGAACAAAGTTGGCGCCGACAAGTCCGGTTACCACGACTACAGCAGCGGTAAGCGATGGATTGGGACCTTAGAAACGAAAATGGAGCATTTTTCTTGATCAGATCGTTTGAAAACAAAAGGTTGGCTTCGAGTTAATAGTATAGAAATAACGCAAGTTTTCGACCTTCAAAGAAAGTCACAATGCTGAGTGCAAGTGCCACAGTTATGCATCTGGGTAGGATTGAGACGGTTAGGGATGGTTCCAGGCCGACTAGACGTCCTATGATAGCAGTGGAGTACAAAGAAAACAACGTGGATATTATGACTGAGGTGAATATTTCTGATGCATGTCTCTTAACCAGCTGTAAATTTTTTAAAACCAGAAAAAAAATATAAATCAGTGGCTATTTCAAGCATTTGTAGTAAAATAAAACGTGGGTTTCGGACATTTTGCAGCTGCAGTATGTTTTTGTCGGTGATGCCGACCTGTCTAGCAGTCCCTGAGCATGAAAATCCATGGGGAAACTCTTACCTAGTTCGAAATTGTTGGATGGTTTTGGCCTTCAAGGCAAACTTTTGGAACCTAAAAGAATTAGACTCAAATACAAGTGATTAAATTGCAAAAGGATCAGTTACCTTTCTTTGTCGGAACATTGAGAAGGCGAAGGAGAGAATAACAGATCCAAGAAATCCCATTAAAAGGTCACCAGCTCCAGGATTTGATGAAGCCTTAGTAAGGTAATAACCTGTAATTTTAATTTTTACCATAAAACATATTTTAGCTGTCTTTGACCGCAGTTTTTGCATGAAAATTTTGTTAGATCGTTACCAAGAACAGGATTAAGCCCACAATTTGACAGTTTTCCATAAGCCAATGCTGCCAATTCTGCTGAGAGCGTACAGCAAATAATGGGATGGAAAACCGTTTTCACCTGCGTCGGTAGCCTAAAACCCAAAAATATGACCCGAAAACGGAGAAACATAACAGGTAAAGACACAAACAGAACCAACATGCACATATGTTGGATTGAATTGAGCAAATTCTTGTTACAGTTACCCGGAACCGATTATGTAGCCTAGTACAGTAGAAGCGAGGAGAAATGGCAGGCACGTTCTAGCATTGGTTCCAAGTGCAGTGGGGTAGAGAAATGCTGATACGAATGATACGAGGAAAATACCGCCCCAAAGCCATAATTCGAGTGAAGAAAAGGGAGAAGGCTTAGGCATTGGTTCGGCTGGTATCATTTCTGTGTTCACCAATTTTCTCACTGCTATAGCTGTAAAACCCGCCACAGACAGTGAAGCCAGCCAACCTCCAACTGCAATAAAGTAGGGAGAAGAAACTCAGTGTGATGCATTTGTTTGCTGCAGGAATGAGCCCGACGTATTGGGTTAAAAGATGCATAGCTTCAAAAGAAATGTCTTTTATTTTCCAAAATGGAGCAAATGTTGTGTCAGCGTTGCACTTTAGAATCGGACATCTTTGGCTTTGATTGTGACAAAATAACTTAATATTTTCAATTGTAGAAAAGTTCAAATGTTATTATGTTGCAGTAGTTGTATCCACAGCCACATGGTATAGTAGGGGTCAATTGTATCTTCCCGGAATAACTAGTAGAAAAAGAATCTGATTTCAAGCTACAAATGCCAATGAGTTTCTTGATCTGAAATTCTGAATGCTGTCCTTTTAACATGATCAACTATATAAAAAATGGGACAAATAGAAAAAAATACAAGTGGACAACCAAGGATCCGTCCCAAAGCTTGGTAGCTAATATAAGTACAAATTAAAGAAAATAACACAGGATAATGACTTTAACTCGGGATTTCCAAGCTGCGGAATCTGAATTCGGAACTAAGATTAACTGGATTAGGCACATACCTACAATGAGAAGGATTTTAAATCCAGAAGCTGCGGGTATATCTTTGACGGCAAGAGGTAGAACCACCAATGAAGGCACGTAAAACAACGGCAGCCACCGTTGAATAAACACAAGCGCCGGCTGAAAAAAGTCGAGCAGAGTAGTTGCTGCGTCGGGGATGGTGGCATCAAGAACCATCAAAATGGTGAATATACAGAACATCCCAAATAAAGCACTTGGGAACTTAATGGCAGCATCCACAAATGCCTTCTTCAATAGCTTGTCCATGTATACTATGATCCCCAATGAAACCACCAAATGCAATAGCTTTAAAACCTGAAAAAAGAAACAAAGAAGGCCATAATTATTTGAAAATGCAATCTCTGTTTATTAAGTCATCCCATCTATCTAATGAACTCCTGTGGAATCTTGATGGAACAAAGATGTTACTCATGCATTAATTACCATTGTTTGAACTCCTTCAGAAGTCAAACCAGTCTCTGATCCAGAGGATTTGACAGCAACCTTTTTCTTGGTATGCGTTTTAGGCGCTTCAAAAACCAAGATTCTTGAATCGGGTTCAAGAGCATCGAAGGGTCGCAGAGTTTCAGCCGCTTTGCCATAACCGTCGTCTGCTTTTCGAGCTCCAACTGAATAAACCGAAAACAATCGTGAACAGACTTTTCTGGGTTTTTTGACAGAAGCCAAACGGACTTGATTGGGGATAACACCACGATGAACAAGAAAAGGCGAAGGAAATTGAGAAATGGAAGCCATGTGAGTAATAAAGAAGCTGAGCGAGCTGCAGAGGAGGATGTAACATTTTCTCGAGTTAGCGGTGTGTGTGTGAAATTTGTGTGGACACGATGAAACGTCGGAAACTAAAGAGGTGAGTTTCACCAAAAAGATATTAAATTGTATTAGATTGGATTCTGTACAACGTTACAAATTCCCGGGTCGTGTTCATGTTACGGTTTTGTTCGTTGATCTTATGGGCTACCCTAGCAGCCACACGACCCGTATCCATGCACGTCAATCTACATTAAAAATAATCCGACATCCTTAAGAAAAACAAATATTTTATATAATTTTTATGGCATAATTTTTTAATTGATTTCAAAAATATTTTCTCAAATATATGACAAAGAGTGTGTAAAATAAATTATTGATTTTCGCGGAAATGATATTCTATGAAATTTGAAAGTAGGAAAAAATAATTTTTTTGTCCATATAACCCAAATCCCACAAAATTCAAACAAATATCGATCTCATTTGAAAATATTATTTTATCAAACACTCAAATCAGGTTTTCTAATTTCAAACCTCACCAAATTTCATGAAATCGTAGGAACCAAACACACTTTAAATGGATTTTTATTTTGGACTTCAATCCACCAATTTACCAAAATAAAAATGCCAATGTAAAAGAATTTGAATTCATAGCAATTATCATTAGGCCAAAAATTATAGTTGTTAGCTAAAGCGCAACTTTATTTCTTTATATTTGTGGCAGTGCGGAGTTCTCTTACTTGGATGTTAATGGGTCGGACTGTTAGGTTCACGAGTCAGGAGAAGTGAGCGTCTATCTAATGGTGATGTCTCATATCCCTTAAATATAAGTATTACCTTTTTCCAATCATCGATCCTATCCCAAGTATATACAATATTACTCATTAAGATCTGATGCCACTATTTTACAAGAGTTCACCTGGCTAACCAGATCAAGCGGTGTAACATCAGCAGTTTGTCACATCAGAACTTATCAGGAGTTCACCCGTTTCAATACTAATCTCAATTATGCACGCTTAACTCAACCGAGTGCTTGCAGGTTTTTTTTTATATAAATAATTGATGTTAATCATACAATTCAAATATTTAAAATATAACATTATAAGCATTACATTTCCACCAATCGGTATTGGGTAAGAGCAATTGTTGCTCATCAATTTTTTTTAGTTAAAATAATATTTATTTTATTTTTAAAGAATATAAGGTTTTTTAAAATAAAAAAATCATAAGGTTTACTTATGATTTTTTTTTTCCAAAAAAAGAAAAGAAAACATTTGAATTTATTTACAAATGATCAAAATAATAATAAAATTAATTTTCAAAAAATTCAATAAGAAATTTAAGAAGCCGACAAAATATAAAAACCCACATAAAGTTTTACAACCAAATCAGGAATTGAAAAACCCACATAAAATTCAACTAAAAATACCCCACAAAATTTTACAACCAAATTAGGAGATTAGTGTTGCGATTAAATTCTCTAATTTTGGTAAAAAAGGTACCCGAAAGGATAAATGATAGCCCACCAAACTTGCATGTGATAAAGACGACTATTACATTTTAGGCAAAAAAATTTGTGTGAGACTGTCTCACGGGTCGTATTTGTGAGACGAATATCTTATTTGAGTCATCCATGAAAAAATATTACTTTTTATGCTAAGAGTATTACATTATATTGTGAATATGAGTAGGGCTGACCCGTCTCACAAATTAATATCCGTGATACGGTCTCACATGAGACCTACTCTACATTTTAAAGGATCACATTAAATGAAAGTTTGAAAGCTACTCCAAAATATAGCTAATTCCTTATCATCGGGGCAGATTTTGTAATCATTTTTGGAAGATTATGTCCTATTAATTTTGTTAATATATAAAAACTTATATTATAAAATCTCACGGAATAATTTTGTGTGATATACCTTCAACCCGATCTGGTCCAAGAAACAATATTTTTTTATGTCAAAATATTAATTTTTTTAAGCATGGATCAGATCAACCTTTCTCACATATATAGATCTACGAGATTGTATCACAAATACAATCACTTCGTTTCCAAAATATACAATTACAATTTTTATTATATTATATAACGAGATTAAGCGTACATTATGTTTTTACGAGGTTTTAATTCAATATTTTTCATTCTTTATTTAATAATTTGCCACATTCATCAAAGGTATCAAAACATAAATATTAATTACTTGCCTAGTGTTATAATATCTATTATTATTCGATCAATAAATACAAATTAAAAGATTATGGATATTACTAACTTTTTATTATAATTAATAATATTTTCATTTAATTTCCTATTATTCTTCAGATTATGGATTTAATTTTTTTTTCATGAATAATATTATTAGTATCAATTCGTTAGTATCATTTAATGTTATTATAATTATCAATCTAATTGTTATTTTTGTCATGAAAATAATTTTTTTAACTAATTCTCATTATTAATTATATTATAATTTATTTATATTAGTTGTATTAAATGGATTTACAGAAATCTCTTATAATTTTTAATGCACATTTTAAAATCTAATTATAAAATGTGGTGTGTTTCGTTCGTTGTTAATTAAGTTTATTTACTAAATTGCTCAAATCTTCAAAACCATCACTATAATATTTCAGCCGCAAATTAGTCAACATTGATCATTTGTCTTTTTCCCCCATTGGATTACGTACATAAAAATATATTTTACTATTCTAATTTTACCATATCTGAATAATAAATACTACTCATAAATTATTCCGAGACCGTTTCGCGACATAATTTTATAAAACGAATTTGCGACATACATATAAAAAATTTTATTTTTATATTCAAAATATTGTTTTTCATTGAAAATATCATTTTTGTCAGTTATATTAAGAAGAAATATTGTTTAATATATATTGATTTGAATGAAAAATATCTGAACAATCAAAAATATTATTTTTATCATAAAATTATCATTTTTTTTGTTAATTATGTTAAGAATAAATATCGTATTCGAGAGATATTTATGTAGAAAACCTACTCATCGTTCCAATACTCCCAAGTTTCACGTTTTTTGCCCACACAAACGCCATTAAAACAATTAAAAAAAAGTGCCAACACAAAGTAAAGGCAATAAATTTCTCACAAAGTGGGCATTCCATGAACCCAACCTTTTTTAGCACCTCGCCAAGAAAATATCATTTCCACAACCCACCTTTTCATTATCTTCTGCTTATTGTAAATCAGAGTGTAAGCAAAAAAAAAAAAAATGGCGACTCTGGAGGATGTTGGGGTGTCAGCACTGGTTAACATACTGGGTGCCTTTGCATTCTTGCTGGCTTTTGCGCTGCTCAGGACTCAGCCAATCAATGATAGAGTTTACTTTCCCAAATGGTACATTTTAGGGAAGAGGACCAGTCCCAGGACTAGGTTTGGTGTGGTGGGAAAATTTGTGAATCTTGATATCACGACTTACTTCACTTTTCTTAACTGGATGCCTGAGGCTTTGAGGATGAGTGAGTCTGAGATTATCAGCCATGCTGGACTTGATTCTGCTGTTTTCTTGAGGATCTACACTCTTGGGTACTCCAAGATCATAATTTTTCTTATATTTCTATATTGTATATGTTTTCGTCATTGGATTGTTTTGAGTGATGTAATGCTATATTTTCGTGGTTAAATGGTGGAATTTGAGATTTTAGTTCAATCTTTAGCTTGCTTTTGTGGGCTGGGGTATTTGGACTATTGATCCGATTATGCTGTTTCTTTTTTTTTTTTTGGAAAGTATTTAGTATATATTTCTTCTGCTTTCTTGCATATGATCTTTTGTCTTCATCGAAAATGTGGAATCTAGTATTGCATGTTTTATTTTCTACATCCACGACCTGCAAATTTTTCTAATTTTCTTTGTCATGAATGGATATTCTTTTTATCTTGATTTTGCTATTTTCTTGAGAACCTAAAGTTGTCCGCTGCAAATTGAACACTTTGGTCCGGAATTTGATGGTTTTGAGTGCATTTTTACCTTGAAGAATTGAAGTATCTTCCGTCTTGTACTTT
The DNA here is from genome assembly GCF_012295235.1 of Primulina huaijiensis. NCBI lineage: Eukaryota > Viridiplantae > Streptophyta > Magnoliopsida > Lamiales > Gesneriaceae > Primulina > Primulina huaijiensis. The sequence goes on along the minus strand of NC_133311.1, from coordinate 18,675,962 downwards.
TTGATTTACTTTAGGATTTCGTGATCTGTGTCTGCTTTGAGTTTGTGGTACCTTAACTTTGGCATCTTCTCCCCTAGATTTCATATGATAGACGATTTTTTGTTGAATAAAAAAAGATTTAAAAGATTCGTTCTTTACCTCCAAATTTATCCAGATATAGTTTAGGATGCATAATTGCCCCTTGGAAAACCTTCTTGAATTTTTTCAGAAATCTTTCATTTTAGATTGACATTGTGTATTTACAACCCTTAAAAATTAAAAAACGGTTAACTGTAGCTCTTGTGAGTCCTGACTTTGGGATGCTAGCTTTAACTTGAAAGAGAAAATGTAGTGGTCATCATATATTAATTGGTATCTTCTGGTGTGTATTTATTCTCCTTCAAACCAATATCCTCTGCCACAGCCGAATCCAATTTCTATGGACATGTGGTCTCTTCAGCCTTCTTTAATCTTGAATTTGAATTTCAGTGCTTTTTTAGATTATTTACACATTTTTGGTTGTCTTGATAACTAACAGACTGAAAATATTTGGGCCTATAGCTGCTGCGGCACTCTTACTTCTGATTCCTGTGAATGTATCTGGTGGAACTCTGTTTTTTCTTCGCCGCGACTTGGTTGTCAGCGACATTGACAAGCTTTCAATATCGAACGTTCGTCCCAAATCTTATAAGTAAGTCACTTGCGTGTTTCATTGAAATACGCAATATAAAGTGTCACCATTACGATAAGGTGTACTATAGGCATTTTCAATCACTTGTTAATAAGGTATCCCTTTTAATTGTTCACACAATAAAGTCTTTATTAGTCACTGCTCGAAGAAAAGTGGTTTAGTTGATATTATAATATCACCATTTTCCATCTGATATATAAAATTCCACAGAATAAGCGATATATTTTAATTTAACACTTTTTTACAGCATTTATTGTTATACTGAATGTAATTTCAATCAGAAGTTTTTCTTGGTATACTCGATAGTTTTTATACTTCAAGTCATGATTATGAAGATCAATCTTTAAATTAACAATTGTAGAATCATCTCTGTTTTACCGAAATTCAGGCTTTAATGTGTATATTTCATGACAGAAAGTCGTATGATTTCACTGTAGTGATCTATCTCCACCGTTAAATTTATAAAATTTGGATGCTTCTGTTATAATTTCCTGTACTCGTGCTAGAGCATCGAGTTAGTGCTACATGGATGCATTCATCACTTCTCTCAATTTCTGAAGTTTATGCTTTTACTTGAACAAATATGAGAACTTTAAAGATCATTTTTACACAATCGAAAGTGTACTGTTTCATTGTTTCACACATTTGGCAACAGAGATCGATACCTGCGCATCTTCTCGTCTCCTCTTTCTCCATCAGTTGTGGAATGATATACACCATAAACTATTGTTCATTTACAAAGTGTTTGCAGAACTTACATCCCATGTTTTTCTAACTTGGAGCTGAATTTATACTTCATCTATTCGTATTGCAAATTATATCATAGGATCAAGTGGGGAACATGGAAAAAACATAAATTTGGTTTCACTCTCATAAAGATGCCTTGTAATTCAATTTCAGGTTTTTTATCCACATATCAATGGAATACGTGTTTACATTTTGGGTCTGTTACATGCTCTATAATGAATATAGTCGAGTTGCTTCAATGCGACTAAAATTTTTGGCTTCACAAGGCAGGAAGCCTGAACAATTCACTGTAAGTTCAGCTGTCATCGAGTCTACAAGCTTATACAGCCTTTGGTTGTTCTAATATGAGTCTTGATTGGACAAAGCCCGTGGTATGTCATGTAAAAGTTATTATAGATGCTGACGTTGACATTTTTCCATTATGGCACAAAATTTCTGCATTAATTATCAAACGTCTTTGTATCTATATTTCTATTCGGTATGTTAATTAATGAAATATTTTCATGTCTGAACACAAAAGAAAAACCAACTTGCAATATCCTCAGGTTCTCGTCAGGAATGTTCCTGGTGCTTCTGGACATTCGATATCTGATAATGTCGAGACTTTCTTTCAGAAAAACCATCCGGATCACTATCTATGTCACCAGGCAACAAACTTCTTCTTTTGAATATTTATTTTGAAAAGATCTTCCTCAAAACTCTGTTTCTGATATAAATTCGTTTGCTTTCAATATATATCATTATTTTTCATCTTTTGTTGAGTTTTGCCTACACCTATTTACCCAGGGTGTGTACAAAGCTAACAAGTTTGCCAAAATGGCTCGAATTAGACACCGACTTCAAAATTGGCTGGACTACAATCAACTTAAGTTTGAGAGACATCCAGACAAGAGGCCGACCAGAAAGGTGTTCTCCTTTCTCTTTATGATCTTTGAAGTGAAGTACTATGAAAATTATTTTAAGTATTCAAGTGTGACTTTATTAGTTACTTCACCGCTTGACACGTTTGTACTGTTTCCTATGTTTTTGTTTTCCAGAGAGGCTTCTTTGGACTTTGGGGTGAAAGGGTTGATTCTATTGACTTCTACAAAGAGCAAATCAAATATCTTGATAAAAAAGTGAGTTGTGCTAGTTAGAAACCAAAGAATAAATTCTACAATCAGATTTGGTATTATTAAGATTGTAGCGACCTTACCCGAGCCATTACTAAACCGACTAAAAACATGCATGATTAAAACTTAATAACAACAATTAAACAGCGAAAACCAAATAACTTAACAATTTAAAACTCAAATGAAAACAGAACAATAATTTCAGTTTTAATCATGGATCACCACCGGAAGCCCATCTGCTCTAGCCATTGCCCTGGCCGTCCAAACCGTCCAACCAAATACCTTCTCCGTCGAATGGGGTGTCCAAGATGAAAACAAGGACGTGAGCGACAATCGCCTAATACGAGAATGTACGAGTATACAAACTGATATGATGTATGTGAAATACAATATGCTCGGATATCAAGGATCAAATCAAGAATCTCATGCTCAGTCTAGAGCCGTCTGAGTGTGTTGTCTCTAATCTGCCATAGACATTTTTGGCTACCACACTCATCATTAAGATGTGAGCCTAAAATGTCCAGGGTCATCAGACCCTATGGGTCCCGTCGAACACTGTAGCTCTCGATACCCAACTGTCCACAGTACAGAACATGGCTGATCGGCCCAAACAAACGAGGTATATCTCAAAAGATATCAGATCCAACATGATATGTCATGCATAGTATATCAAAGCAGTAAAACATGTATAATGCAATAGATAAGTGCGTATACTACGCTTGGATATCTCAATCAGTAAATCACGTACCTCACTAAAATAATCTGACAGAAAGTCTGAACCTAGCCACTTACAAGTTGTAGATATTCTAACTATGACCCTATTCCGTCCCGCATTTGAAGACTTGGTGTCCAAGTTGGGCACGATCAATATATATCATCCAACTTGAGGGCGAGTGTTGAAAATCCGATAAGAGTCCATTATTTGTTTGGATATAATATTCCCTTGGATATGTTAATATTGAAACTTGGACTTAACCCCAAAAGCTAGCTCAAGGGAGAGGATTGTCTAAGTTCAAATATGCAACTCACAGGAACTCTATCCAACCAATGTGAGACATCTTAACAAGATAAATGCTTATCATTTTATTTTGTAATTTAAATAGTGGATAGATTAGTGTATTATCTTCTTTACTGTATTGTATATATATAGGCTGTACTTATCGAGAGCAAAAGTGAATAAGGAAGCTTTTTTTTCCGCCCATCTAATCTCTTATAAACTACACAAACTTTTGTTTATATTCTGATTATTTACTTATCGTTTATCCTCAGTTAACTTTGGAGCGGCAGAAAGTTCTGAAAGACTCTAATTCAGTCACACCATCAGCTTTTGTGTCATTTAACTCAAGATGGGGGGCAGCTGTTTGTGCACAGACACAACAAAGCAAAAATCCTATTCTGTGGTTAACAAATTGGGCCCCTGAACCCCGGGATGTGTACTGGAAGAATCTAGCTATATCCTTTTTTTCACTTAGCATTCGAAAGCTTGTGATATCAATATCTGTATTTGCATTAATATTCTTTTACATGATTCCAATTGCTTTTGTTCAATCATTGGCGAATTTGGAAGGGCTGGAGAGAGTTGCTCCTTTTCTCAGGCCAGTAGTTGAATGGTAAGTGACTGTCAAAGCGAAAAATAAATAGAAAAAAAGAAGAAGCAAAACACGCCTTTCTTCTTCCTATTCTCATGAGATGAAAGTTTTTCAGGACCCATAAGCGAATCTTGATTTCTACGTAGTCAACTATTTTTTGATATTATTCATTGTCATACTCTGTAATACATGGCTGAATCTGTTTTGCAGGTCGTTTCTCAAGTCATTTATGCAGGGTTTCGTTCCTGGTCTAGTCCTTAAAATCTTTCTGTATTATCTTCCTGCAATTTTAATGGTTATGTCAAAAATAGAGGGCCACGTAGCATTATCGGTATTGCAACGGAGAACTGCTGCAAAATACTACTACTTCATGTTAGTTAATGTGTTCTTGGGCAGCACACGCTTTCCTTCACCAATCCGCTACCCAGTAATGTCCCTTGCATCCCTTTTTTTAGGTTATATATATTTTGTGAAAATCAGAACCATATTTTCCACTTCACTTTTGTTTTGATATATATTTTACTAGGAAGGAATCTTTACGTGGTTGCAGGATCCCACGAAACATTGGCGTCTCGATACCAATGAAAGCTGCTTTCTTTATCACATACATAATGGTCGATGGCTGGGCCGGAATTGCCTTTGAAATTCTCCGATTAAAAGATCTAGTCATTTTTCACCTAAAGAACATGTTTATTGTAAAAACAGAAAGAGATTTGGAAAAGGCGATGGACCCTGGAGGCCTCGATTTACCTGAGGCTTTACCAAGTCTTCAGTTGTACTTCCTTCTTGGCATTGTGTACATGGTTGTCACCCCTGTACTTCTTCCTTTTATACTCATCTTCTTTGCCTTTGCATACTTCGTTTATCGTCATCAGGTCAGCTCTGCTAGAAATCACTCTATGTTTTACTCATTCTAAATGGAATAATGATCTTTGTACTCAATTTTATACGTTCTTCTGGTATTATATTCCAGGTGATTAATGTGTATGAACAACAATACGAGAGCGCTGCTGCATTTTGGCCACACGTTCATGCACGTATTATAGCAAGCTTGCTTATATCACAACTGCTACTATTAGGCTTATTAAGCACAAAAAAGGCAGCAAACTCCACTCCTCTACTTGTAGTGTTACCTATATTGACTCTAACTTTCCACAAGTATTGCAAGAATCGATTTGAACCTGCGTTCAGGAGGTACCCTCTTGAGGTAAGATTGTAGATGTCATATTCCTGATGCAAAGCCATTAATCAAACATTTTTGTTTGGGATCAATAATTATCCTTATTGTCCCACTTGATTGTCAGTGCGACATAATAATCAAAACATGGTGTTTTAGTGTTTGGGCAACTTTATAGTTAAAAGATTTGAGTTGAATTGTTATTACTCTTTTGGTACAACAAATACTCGGTGTTATAATTATATGTCACATTGTCAATATGAGTTGCGAGGTGGGTCAATTATTGAGGGAATTGTTCTAGAACAGTGAGGCTGCCTATGTGGCATAATGATCAAACATGATACTCGGTATTTGAGTTATATTATTACCGTCAATAATAATTTTTGGTATGGTGACAAAGACTCGATTCCATAATTTTGAATCACTGTATGATAAGTTTTGTTTGATCGATGTTACTTGCATTTGCATCTGCAGGAAGCCATGAACAAAGACACACAAGATCATGCTTCTGATTCTGATGTCAACTTGAAATCTCTTTTAGCCGATGCATACTTGCACCCGATTTTCCGCTCATTTGAAGAAGTTGACTTGGTTGAAGTAAAAGTTGAGAAAAACCCAGAGGATATAGCTAGCTCTTCTCCCAGCTCGCTTCGTTCTTCTCCGTCACCTCAACATGCTCATCATCTAGAAGATGAAACATCAGACAATGCTCAATGTTATGAAGTCGAACCACCTCACACCAACTATCATTATGAAGTTGAATCACCAAATAACATGTATAGGTATAATGTTGAATCAGCATATAACATGTATGGTTACGACTTTGAATCATATTATCACGGATATCAGTATTGAAAAAGTCTCATAGAAATTTGTTCTGTATTTAGCTTTTTTCCCCTTTTCTCGATTCACCTACAGTGAAAACTGGTTGCTGACTTTTTATTTATTTTTCGACCTATTCGTGGAGAATTTTAACTTTGGAAATGAAAGGCGATAAATAGAGATATTCGATCTCCCAATAAATATTTATTTTCACTTAATATCTGATTTTTTTAAAATTTTAAAAGTTAAAGCACACAAAGTTCTCCAGAGTCGGCCGTTGAGTCAAACGTACTTATGCAGCTTTAGATAGCTTTACTTCAGGCGTGCATTTTTATATTTCAATATTGTGTGTTATTTTATGTTGTACTTTACAAGATTCCATGCTCGATAACTATTTAAATTTTTTTGTTGTAAAACGCCAGAGCATATAATCATGGAAAATATGCTTAAGAATTACTACTCTCAACTTTTTCCACCACTCACTAGTTTTCTGCATACATATAATAATTTGTTTTCGAATTTTCAAATTTCAAGATGATTGAATGTTGGTCATGCTCCCTAAAGTTATGGTACGTTATACCAATTTCAAATTCAAAAAGCTAGTAGAAAAAGGTGCTTAGTAAAGCTAGTACTTTATTAAAAAAAAGTAAGGGTCATTCCGTTTGGAATCTAGTTAAGTCACCCCTACTATGTTCTTGTATTGTGTTGTGTAAGAGACAAACCCCTCAACTTCAAATGGGCATTTTCAAGGTTGATATTAAATTATCTGTGCATTTCATAGGCTTTATCACTAGACCATGATAATTCCTGCACAGAATCTTTTGGTAGGCAACGGTGAAGCTTTCAAAGGCCTGTAATTTTCCCCACACACACCCGTATGTGTGTGTGTTTTGGCATTTTTTTTTGTCTTCAGTGGTTCTTGATTGACTCCACTGTTCTTGAATATTTTATGTGCTTGTATCATATCGGACAAATGTGGTTTTTTATGGTGATAATATTTCTGTCAACAGACAATACCGGGACTTAATCACACAAGAAGAATGATTCTAATATTCTTTTTTCATATAGGTATAAAATTCAAGTGATTAAATCGATGTCTTTCGCGGTCTCGAAAGTTTCACAACCAGCTGTTCACCCTGCACAACTGTTAAACCGTTTTTAAGGACACCCTTTGATGCAGTTATGTCTCCATTGTGGATCCCTTAGAGACTTGAGCTTCAGAGTGAGAGAATGGCGGAAAGCAGCCCTCAGATTCAAGAAAGGTCGAAAGACTTCGAGGAGGATATGGCTACACCGGATGTTCAGAACGTGGGAATGAAAATTCAGAGAGGTGCAGATATGTATAAAGCGTATGGAGGAATAGAAGAGAAGCCAACTAGGGGAGAAATTCTTATTTGGTATTTGTATGGATTGTGCTCATATTTTGTTCATACCGTACTGATTCCTATTGTGTTCCCGCTGATCATCAGCCAAACGGTGCCTGGCGCACCTGAGCCGGATCAAGGTTGGTTGAAGAGCCATAAGGGTTTGAAGTGCAAGCAGACCGAAATGCAACTGTAAGTTATATAAAGTAGTTAACTTTCCGAGTTTGTTTCAAGAATTTGAGGAGAGAACAGGCAAATAAACTTTTCGAAAAATGGTGCTAATCATCTGTGTTACTTTTGGATCTTGGGAGTCTATAATGATTGATTTATTTCGAGGACTCCAAGAAAAAACATTCAAACTACACTTGTTCTGTGATTCTTGATGTTTCTGGCCAGTTTGAGGTGTTTTATGTTTTTGCTTAGTGTTTGGTTTACCGAGAGAGACTCTTGTGCGAACAGAAACACTAAGTTTCATGTTTTAAATTACAGATACGAAGGGTTGGTATACCGGGCGGTTGAAGTCGGTAGCCTGAATTTCTCCCCACTCCAATGGACTTCAATTTCTTGGATTACAGGACTCATTCTCTCAGCACCAATTCTTGGCCTTGTTTCAGTAAATCTTGACTATGGCCACAACCAACAGCTAATAGCAGGGGCAGCCACAGGCAAGCCTCTCTTAAAGAAAAAAATTAATTTGAAATAACTTTTACCACACTGAATTTCCTGAATCTTCTTATAGCATCCCTCATACAAAACTATTTGTTTGATGCCATGTTTAATATTGATAATTTCTGGATCTGTCTCTATGCACAGGCATCGGAGCCCTTTTCTGCCTCCCAGCTGGATTCTTCAAAAAGTCCTGGATCTTCCCACCATACATTGCTGCCATCGTGGCAGCAAGCACCATCGTAGGAGCCACCCATGCTCGCCACCTCGGCCTAATGATCCGCGGATTCACCGGCTCCACCATCCGTAAACGCCAGTTTGCCGACAGAAGATCATTTGGAAGCTGGCTATCTCTATACTCCACCGCAGCAGGATGCTTAGGAGCAGCCATAATGGCTTCTTTCACATATCACATGCTTAGCCAATCTGATCACTTTACTGCTTTGTGGGTTGTCTCGATTTTCAGTGGCCTCACATGGGGTGTAGGAATGATCCACATTTTCAGCACAAATAGAGCTACTTCAAGTTACACTGATTCACTATCGGATTCAAATCCCCTGATCCACGTTGTATCGATTTTCAAGTATCCTCAAGCAGCAGGGAGTCTTGCAGGAGTTTTTCTCTCATCTTTCACCACAACGTGCGTTTTTGCCGGAGGGTTGCTTTATGCAATAGGGTATCTATGCATAAAAGCTGAGAGTATTTTGTATCTTTGGTTAGCATATTTCATGTGCCCTTTGTTATCTCTCCCGTTGGCACATCCACTACAGCAAATTATGAGGGCAGATGCTGAGAAAATGCAGCTTCTTGGGTTCATATTATCGACATTCACTTCAGGGTTTGGATTCTATTATAAGACGAGCATTTGGAGCACAGGCAGCATTCTTGTTTTTGCTGCTATCCAAGGAAGTTCAGCAGGTTTGTTCTCATGCATCTTGTTTTATCTATAACTTAGCTATACACAACCAACACGCTTACTGGAAAATTAATTAAAAAAAACACGGCAGCATGCCTTCCTGGCTACTCTCCTCGGGCAGGAATCTGTGATTCAAGAAGTTAAATAAAGAACACAGACTCTGCACCTCTTGCTAGGTCCACCCCGGATAGAGGCAATTAAAGTGCCAAAAAACATGACTAGTTCATTAATTCGATGGCATTGTTCAAATGCAACTTTTAATGTATTTGGTAGAAAAAATTCAATCTTGTAAACCACTCCAAAATTGATCGTGGAACTGAGATTAGATCATACCATCACACATCCCTTGAGAAGCCAACATAGTGCCCTATTATGAAAAGCTTTCTATCACTTATTAGTCTGCGGCAGATGTGAGCATAGGCCATATTATCTCCACGATTACAATGGTAGTCTTCTCTCCACTCATTCACATCAATTCTCAATAAGCCACCAACTTAATGCATGAGCCCCAGATAAAAGGTCGAATTCAAAAGTTGTAAGCGATTCTTATTGCTGTAAGTCACTCCATAACTGCTTGTTTTTGAAGTTGAGGTGGGATTGTAATAATTTACGGAAAAACTAAACATATACTTCAAGAATCATGTGTCTTCCAATGGCACCAAACTCACTGCAAGTCTAACAGGTCTGCTGCACGCATTCGGAAGAGTTCTGTGGCTGGACTGCTCACCGGTAGGCAAAGAAGGCGCGTTTTCGGTGTGGTTCTCGTGGGCTCGAGCTCTCGGAGCTTGCGCAGGATTCGCGTTAGCAACAGTCCTGCCTGGAAACATTGGAAAAACATTTGGAGTGTCATTTTGTGCTGGAATTATTGGAATGATCATTGTAATATTTGGAAACATAAGCAGTTTCAGAGGAGCCAAAGCTGCAGGACATGTGATCCGAAGTGAGAATTCTTCACCACTTCATCAACATGAAGATTGCAGTGATTATACGAAAGGATCAGCTACAATGGAGGATCCAACTCATCGGAAGGTCGAAGTTTGAGCTTTGCTGCTGCTGCTGCTTTTTTTCCCTCTGTTCTTCTTTTGGATGGTTATTTTCGTTAAGTTTTCTTCTTATTTTTTTGGTTTATTTAATAAGTTGCTTATAAATGTAATTGTTTTTAACAATTTTAAGTGGTTGATGTCAACTTCGTTACTAATTAAAAGAATTATGGTAATTTTTATATAGTTGATTTTTCATAATGATTCTTCAGAAGAAAAAAGTGAAGCTCTATTTTTTTCCCCCTTCTATTCAAAATAAAATTGAATATTATAATTTATATATAATCTTTTTTCCCAAAAACCCGTTTTCCTACTTCGTGACATCCTAACATAATCATTGGTTTTAGTTCACTTTTCATTATTTCCCAAAAATATTATACGAATATATTATATTCTACCAAAAAATGTATCATGATAAAATTTTAAAATATTTTATTTAAAAATTTAGGATATGATTTGACATCAAACAAAATCTGACATGAATTTTATTTTCTAAAATTTTCGTTAAATTATTTCTAAACTAAGAAAATCAAATAAAAACCATTAATCTGGTCAGGTTTTCCAATAAAAAAACTCTTTTAAAATTCTCGTTGGAGAACAAAGAAACAAAATTGTAAAGCATAAAAAAGGGGCATCCGGTGCTCCTCCTAGAAAAGGAGGTACGGTTTCTTGTTGTCTTCGATGTTATTTTAGTATTAATTGTTTTGGGAAGAATATTAATCAATTTCTTATTTAAATTGAATCGTGCCTAATATCGTGTAGACATTTAAGGCTATATTTAGTGTGTAGGATATGATAACTAATTGAATTGATGACAAAACTCAAGGTAATGTTATATAATATGTGGTGATAAATTATGCTTTGTTTGGTAAGATTTTAATGAGTATGATAAATTTTACATTTTTTGTTGTTGAGACAAAAATACACTAAACTAGCATTGATGACAATTTGGTATATAAAATGATATTTGTAGCAATGTTTTCAAAATCATGTATTTTGTTAATAAATAAATATTTTATAAAATTTTAAATTATAGATTATGTATTTATCTGATAATTTATTTTTTTAATAAAAATTAATATGATTTTGCATTTTATCTCATTTTTAATATTGATTTCTAATTATTTTTTTCTTTATTTTTTAAATTTTATTTAGTTTTATCACTATACAATTCAATGTCATATCAACATTACATTGATGAGACACGTATGTGTCAAATAAAAAAAAGACCTATTTTGTTTTTAAAAAAAAAAGTTGGATGACTAAAACTTAAATTTGATAAGATATATAGTCAAAATCGCAAATAAGAAAACATATTGGATCAAAAAAACAATTTTTCCTAAAAATTAATTTTACCCAATGAATTAAATATTTTTTCTATACTTATCCAAGTTACTTTTTTTTTTTGAATTGACAAATTTTGTTATGTCGCACAATAAAAATATAATAGACTAATTTCTATTATATATATATATATATATTTTTTTTATTTTTTAGATTATTTTTTTTTTTTTAGTTTTCGACTTAGTAATATATAATTACATGATGTCTTTGTTACAAATTACAATATTAATAATATATTGTAATATTATATAACAAAGAATTTTTTATTTCTTAAAACCTGAGCCGAGAGCAGATCTAACATTGCAAATCTCTCATGACCATTTTTTTTTGGGTAAAATGGTAATTTAATTTATATTTTAGGAATTAGATTGTTAATCATCCCAAAACAATGGGATGTCTTTTCAACTAAATAGGTTTTTTTTTTTATCATGGACTTCTTGATTAATTGAGCCTATGCAAAATGAAACAAACATGAGATTAATAATATATCTTTTACTTATCACCCACATCAAACATATCCTAAGTTTACTATTTAGTTATCCCACGTTTTTGTACTCCTCTAATCATGTTTATAGTGCTCGATTTATCCAATATTTAGTTGCATGAATTATTTAGGGGTGATCAATTTTTTTTTATTAACCGTACAAACAGAATTGCATCTCACCGTTTTTCTTAATATTTTATAAAATCCCCAATTAAAAATAGTAATCATAAACCGCACCATACATGCAGTTCGGTTATTTTTTGGCCAAGAATAGTACCAAACCGCAACGCCTAAACTACTTGCTATAATATTTATCTAGGATTATAATAATTTGTAAACAACATATTCAATTAAAAAATTCGTCATTCATTATATTTCAACTATTTTCAAAATTATTATTCCTACAAAAAAAAACTTATGTTCTTCTTAGATATTCTTTATATTAGTATTTTATTTTCGTATTTATTTCGTTTACAACAAAATTTTGTTGGAAAGAAAAAAAAAAAAAGATAAAATAATATAAATTTCATTTTTGTTATGAGTGTTTTGTATTGTGTTGTTAAATTATTAACTTAGTTTTGAATCTTGATTATTGTTTTATCAATTTTTATCTTTGTATGATTTGAAGTATAATATATATTTGAAGGCACTATATTATTGTTGTTTTCAAATAACTTAGATTATATGTTCTAATATTTTTCATTAAAAAACTCGTAAACCGACCGCAACCGTCTGAAATCGCTCAAAACCATAAGACTAATTTTATATGTAAAACCGTGATTATTTTTTTAAAATATTAACCGACCGCATATGACAATCCAATTTGAAATTTTTTTTAAAAAAACCACAAAACTGTACCGTGATAACCTCTGCTATTATTGTTTATTCGTTAGAGGCAACGAGAGATTTAGCCGTATACGTTCATTTTATACATTGTGTTGAATTATTATTTATGCGGACCTTAGTACGCTTACATTTTTTAAATACCAAATTTGATGGAATCGATGTAAATCATTGATTTTTTTATACCTTAATTTTCTAAATCGCGCCTAATTTTGAAAAATGCATTTAATTTCGGATCATTATCATTGACTTTCTTGTTTCAAAACCCGATGTTTTTAAATCTGTCTACAATTGCTATTTGAATCAATGATATTGACCAACTATAATTATGATTGATCGGATCCCAGCATTCGTCATCAATGACCATTTAATGCTTTTTTAAATATAAAATTTGAAGTAAGTGATACCAACTATTCATATTTTTCTACGTTAATAATTGTATTGAATCGTAACTAATTTTGTGGAGCCAACAGTCTATTACCTAGTAAAGTATGTCTATTGTGAGACGGTCTCACGAATCTTTATATCTGAGACGAGTCTAACCTTATCGATATTTACAATAAAAAGTAATACTCTTAACATAAAAAATTAATATGTTTGTCATGGATGTCCCAAATAAGATATCCGTCTCACAAATATGACTTTTGAAACCGTCTCACAAAAATTTTTGTCTATCAAGTAAGATGTGGAGATCACATCAATCTATTTTATACAAATATGGAATATATTTCCATGATCTACTGGCTTTTAAAGAAGTGCATCTTAGGTCGCATCAAATTCGCGTGATTTAGTATACAAATCCTTTAAACTGCAATATGTTAGGATACATCATGAGCCATGGAGTAAGTGACCGTTAGTTTGAATACCACTTAGTTCAAGATATATTTGAAAAAAGTCGGCAAACACCAAGAAATAGATACTTTACTCTCCAAACGAAGACACTCGTTCTCCTCGATATTTCAATATTTTCTTACCATTTATGCATCCAAACACATAAAACCCTGAAATTTGAGCAACATATCATCATAATTAAACCAAAACACATACCACATAAACCCTTTTAGTTGCTATATTTTCACCAAGTTTTTGCCTTGGATTAAAGGTTAAATAAGTGAATTTGAACAAGAAATGTTTTTTTGCTCCAATTGTTACACTTCAACATGGATGGTTTCTCGGAATGGGATTCTCAAGTTTGAGCGTGAGTCTTACGAAGAGATGAAGAAAATAAATTGCATAACATAAACTAGTGGCGAACACATCATGATCAAATGATCGAGTTGATTCACAATTTTTTTATAGTTTTAATTATTATTTGGTTAAGTATAATATAATAATATTAAATATGTGATTTATATATATATAATTTGTGAATTTTTAAAATATATTAAATATCATAGTTATAAATATAATAATATTAAATATGTGATTTATATATATAATTTGTGAATTTTTGAATTTTTAAAATATATTAAATATAATAGTTATAAATATAATATATGAAAAACATTTAAATAAATGTGTTATTTTCTTAAAAAAAACAATTGGTGTCACGGTTTGGACCGTTAAGGAGATCAATTTTTTATATGTAGTATAGATATAAATGGTATTATAGGAATTATGAATAACTACAAGGGTATTCTAGTACTTCCGATACGCATATGCGTTGTGCAATAACTGGAGAAGCTCTTTCAAATAATAATAGTAACTGGAGAAGCCGTTCAGGTTCTCCGGTCTCCCGACTCCTGAGATCCAATCTCAATCCTCGCGCTCCCCGCCACCCCACAACCTCAGCTTCACGGTCCGCTGGCGGCGGCGCTGATAATGGAAAGAAAAGAAGCATTCCATTACAATTGCCAATCAAGGAAATCTCCAAGACTTTCTTCCGTGTCTTCTTCAACTAAATTCATATCCAAGCCGGGATCCACACCAGATGCAAATGCAGCAGCTATATGGGCTCTGTCATTGCATGTTATCGATCCCCAGCCTTTGGGATTCCTCGTTCCTTATCTGGAAGGGGATAATTCTCTTCGCAGATCATCAAGGTTTACTACCAATAAGTACAAATCGCCAATTGAAGAGAGAAGCAGAAGCAGGAGGCCAAATTCTTTAGATTTATCTCAATTGAGAAAGTCTCCTAGATTTTCTTCTTCTTCATCTTCACTCCCGGCTTTGACCTCGGGGAATGTCAAGGTTGTTGATTTATCTCAATTGAGAAGGTCTTCTAGATTTTCTTCTTCTTCATCTTCAGTCCCCTCGGCTTTTACCTCGGGCAATGTGAAGATTGTGAAAAGGTGCCGTTCTATGGGTAAGGAAGCTGACGCGGGTCCTGTTTTGAAGAAGGGGAGAGTGGGTTTTGATGATCGGGGTACATGGAGATTGAGTGCGTGTAAAAAGGGGACTTCAGAGTGTGAATTGCTTGAATTGCCTGAGCCTGGTTCAGGGTCTTTGAGTGAAGTTAATTTGCGTACCAAGTGCTTAAGATCAAGAACTTTGGTAATGCATGTGGGGAATGAGAATAATATTGTGGAGAAAAGTGGTTTCAAGAAAAAAAATGGCGATGGTTTCAGCATGAATGAGAAGAACTTGAGATCTCGAAAAATAAAATACCCTTTAATTGAATCTCCCCGGAGTTCGAAAAACAAATCTTTGGACAGAAGCCATAGGAAGTCTCCTAGGTTAAATCCTGCTGTTAGTATTGAGCCACCTTTAGTGCAGAAAAGTGCTTCTGCAGAGAAGCGCTTAAAATCAAGGAATGTTCTAGTCAATGTGGGAAAAGAGACAAAGGACGAGGAAAAAAGTTCGAAGAGAAGTGGGGATTTACAGTCTCAAATTAAAGAGTATAATTTGATTGATTGTCCCGTAGCTTCAGAATGCAGCAGTGTGAAGCGTGGTTTAGGGACGTCTCCGAGGTTTAATGAGGACGTTTCTGGTAGAAGCTTGAAACTTGAGATGCTTTCCACGCCTGACATTCCTTCCTTAAAGAAAACAGCTTCGTTCGTTGAGAACTCTTCCTTAAAATTAACAACAGTTGTGATACAAGATGGGATGGAGACTCTTGCTTCAATTGAAAGCAATTCTCCTGAAACAAAGTCTGAGTTGATTGAATTACCTGATGTTTTTAAGTACATGGATTTGAATAAACGTGATTCAGAAGTGACTAATGAGAAGTGCTTTAGTTGTAGAAAAATTCAACTGAAAGTGGGTGCCAATGGAAGCTCGAGTGAAATGCAAATTGAAATGCGTAGTTCCAAGAAAGAACTAAGCGCAGATAAGAATGGAGTATTGGAGAAAAATGTGGGAAATCAAAAGATCATTGTATGTACGTTTGTGGGCAAGCCGATTCCAGAAGAAGAAGCTCAGAAAAGGTGGAGGTGGCGCTACGAACTAAAGGTGAGTGATTATTGATTTTGCTAGAGGAATCATCCGCTTTGGAATTACTATATGAACTAAAGTATTGATACTTATATTTGTGGTTGTTTGAAGCATCTCATAATCTATTTATTCGTTTGCTAAGTTTTTTGGCAGTCATTATATTCATAGTTCTGACGTTATACTGGAGATTTTATACAAAGTGAGAATACACTATGTGAAATCCAACAGAATATACAGTAATGTCAATCTTCTGACATTTGGATGCATCGGGTAGTGCTTTTGAAAGATTTCAATATCACTGTTTCCTGTTTTTCTCTTGGTTTAATCAGATGGCTAACATTCCCATTCTTCATTTGATGATGTCAGAGGGGTGTAATTTCAGATGGAATAATAGGTCACATGAGAAGAAAGTAAGATAACATAGGCTCTAGCCATGTCATAAATAACATCAAATTAGAAACTCGTGAGCTCTCAAAGTATAATGAACAAAACTAAACAATAAGGTAAGAAAGTGAACGTTCTATTTAAGAAGCTTAAACATATAAATAGGTAAATAAATGGCTCACCTCAGGCTTATTCGCTATTAATGAATGCATGATTTCACCCCTGTTATTATTATAATTTTAGGTTGACAGAGTTTTCGATTTTCTAATTCTTATTCATTTGCTGCCTGTGTTGGGCTCTTATGAATATGAAGCAATTTATGTTACCATCTCTAACTTTGATAGATTTTGGACTTTGCAGAGCCAGCAAAGAGGTCGAGAAGGTTGGAAATTAAAGTGAGTGAACCTTAAGAACTTCTGGTGGTAACATGTTGTGACCCTAATCCTCCATGTTTCACATTTTGCAATTTGGCTTTGCATTTACTGATTTCATCTTCATTGTCTATAGTTCCGGTGAAGAAGATGAAATTATATTGAACGTGGATTGCCATTACGCGCAGGCCAAAGTCGGCAGCACTATCCTAAACATTGGAGATTGTGTATATGTAAAGGTAATTATTTAAATACTTGTCTAATAATAATATCATCCAAGCTTCATTAGTCTGTCTATACATTTTTAATCCTTTTTTTAACTTGCTGGAATTGTCTGAATATCTAGACTACGGTTGTATTCTACTAGAAGCTTCTTGGTTGTAATCATTGGTGATTTTGGTCATTGTTACAAGTCCCAGCTTTAAATATGAGTCTCCTATGACAATACTAAATGCATGACTGCTTTAACATTGCAAGATTGACGTCCTAGAAACTTCTTCAGGGAGAGGGAGAAAAAAAACACGTCGGCAGGATCTTGGAATTTTTCAAAACGACAGAGGGAGAAGAATACTTTAGGGTACAATGGTTTTACAGGGCAGAAGATACGGTTGGTGGTTGGGATAATGTTATCTTTGATTCTTTTTTGTGCAACGCAGGTTTCATTTTTTTTTTATATATTTCTCTTCTTCAGGTCCTGAAAAATGCTTCGTCATCGCATGACAAGAGGCGTTTATTCTATTCCACCATAATGAATGACAACATATTAGATTGTATTATTTCAAAGGTCAATGTCGTAAAAATACCACCTACGGTATGTTTCACTTTTAGGAGTCGAAAATTGCCTTTTTTCGTATCCACTTTCTGTCTTCTCACACTTCCTGTATGTTTTGTTTCTTATCCTTTATAATTTTGGTTGATTATGCATCTTCTACTCTTTGATGACATGCTGTCTTTCTATTCCTCAGCATTGCCTAAAATCAAATCCCATTCGATCGGCTGCCTTTTATTATGATATGGAGTACTGTGTGGACTATTCATCGTTCCGTACTCTGGTTACTGGTTAGTAATTTTGTTAAGATTGTGTTTATTTCTACATTCCCAGAATAGAAGCTATCTAGGCCAAAATTTATTATATGTACCTCTTCAATTATTTAATTATCATATATCAATCTGCAATTCAGAAACAGAGAACCATGATTCATGCTCATTGAGAAGCACGTGCCATGATGACAAACCAATTACACCGACACCCTTTGAGGTTTTGCCCAGTTTTCAATCTTCTAGACCACAATTAGCATTGCTTGATCTATACTCTGGATGTGGTGGAATGTCAACCGGTCTATGTGTTGGTGCAAAGCTTTCTGGAGTTAATCTTGTGACGGTGAATATTGGATAGACTTCCATCGTACTATGTACCATATAACATTATTCTGTTTTTTTAGTTCACTGTATAAATTTTGGTAGTTTTTTCCTTGATTTTTCAGAAATGGGCAGTTGACAGCAATGAATCAGCATGTGATAGTTTGAAACTTAACCATCCAGAAACACAGGTGTGTTAATTACACTGTACTATTCCACCTTATGGAGCTTATTCTGTTGAACTAGCTAAAGGCACATCAAATCTGAATTAACATTACCTTTTTACAGGTTAGGAATGAATCCACTGACAATTTTCTTGAGCTATTGAGGAGATGGGAGCAGTTATGTAAACAGTACGTTTGTGATATAGAAAGGAAACTGAAATGCGAACTAGATGAACTTGTTGAAGCTGAGGGTAATGGTGGGCAATGTGATGAAGAAGTATCTTCGGACGAATATGAAGTCTCCAATTTGGTTGATATTTGTTATGGTGATCCTAGTGAAAACGGGAAATGCGGGCTACACTTAAAGGTACTCATGAATAATATTTAGTACATCTGAACTATATGAGACAAATTAAGGAGGACAAAATCCATAATTGTGAACTGTGTCTTTTGTCTTTCTCCACTTTTTTCGGGCTTCTTTCCACTATCTTGTGGTTTGTCGAATAGATTGTAGTCATACTTCTTCATCCCATTTTGAAGGTACGTTGGAAGGGGTATGGTTCAGATGAAGATACGTGGGAACCAATTGAAGGCTTGAGGTAAGCCTATAAGATTATCCCTTTGTTTGGATTCATTTTCTCCCCAAAATAAAACCAAATACTGTTATCTAGTTTTTATTCTCTTCTCGTCGAATATATTTTCACCTCATTTTACATATCCTACGTAATCATTATTTTTAATTCAACTTTCATTAGTTTCTGAAAATGCCATATTATTTATATGTTTTACATAATACACTATATTTTATCATTTTGAATATCTCACAAGTCATATACAATCAAATTAACTAAATACATGTGGTAGAACTTCATCAACCCAACAAACATAGAATTTACAGTGAAAAAAATACCTCTGTCAGATATTAAAAACCAAACACATCGATATTATCCCATACAATTTCTCAAAACACATCTTTGTATTTGCTTGTTCATATCTTTGTAATGCCCCTTGTCCTTATTCTCTTGTTTCAGTAATTGCCGAGAACAGATACAAGAATTCGTTAGGAACGGATTCAAATCCAAAATATTACCTCTGCCTGTAAGTGTCTTGTTTTCTTGCTGCAATTTTTGTTGTTAAATACCAATGTGTCTGTTTCTTTATAATATAACTTTAGTCGTCTGACAAGCCACCACGGATTCCAGGGTGATGTTGATGTCATCTGTGGGGGCCCTCCCTGTCAAGGCATTAGTGGCTATAATCGTTACCGAAACTTTGATTCCCCTCTGGATGATGAAAGAAACCGGCAAATAGTGGTCTTCATGGATATTGTGAAATTCTTGAAACCAAAATATGTCCTGATGGAGAACGTGGTTGACATAATAAGGTTCAACAATGGATCTCTAGGAAGGTATGCCTTAAGTCGTTTGGTTGATATGAAATATCAAGCAAGGCTAGGCACTATAGCCTCAGGCTGTTACGGTCTTCCTCAATTTCGGTTACGTGTTTTCATATGGGGTGCAAATCCTAACGAAAAGCTGCCACAATTCCCACTTCCAACACACGATGTTGTAGTTAGATACTGGCCTCCGATTGAATTTGAGAGGAACGTTGTTGCTTATGACGAAGGACAACACCCCTGCTTAGAAGATGCTATTGTTCTCCGTGATTCGATTTCTGATCTCCCAGCTGTTACAGATGATGAAAACCGTGAGAAAATGGCATATCTGACCCCCCCGGAAACCGAGTTTCAAAGATACATAAGGTTGACTAAACAAGAAATGACGGGCCTTGTTTCAGCCACAGATTCAGAAGAAAAATCATTTGTTTTATATGACCATCGACCTTCACAGCTATGTAAGCATGATTATCTTCGTGTCTGTCAAGTCCCACACAGGAAAGGAGCAAATTTCCGGGATCTTCCTGGACTTATTGTCGGCCAAGACAATGTGGTTCGTCGTGATCCAACTATAGAGCCCGTGATGCTACCCACAGGTAGGCCTTTAATCCCTGATTGTGCACTCTCTTTCGAACAAGGTAAGTCTAAAAAACCATATTCTAGACTGTGGTGGGATGAAACCGTGTCGACCATAGTGACATTTCCTTACGTTCGATGCATGGCCGTTTTACATCCTGAACAGGATCGAGTTCTAACTTTACGTGAATGCGCTAGATTACAAGGATTCCCAGATTTTTACAGATTTTGTGGTACTATTAAAGAAAGATACTGTCAAATAGGAAACGCGGTGTCCGTTCCTGTGGCACGAGCCTTGGGATATGCACTCGGCATGGCGTATCGTAAGGTAAGCGGAGATGAACCGCTCATGACCTTACCACCAAAATTCTTCTCCTTGCAGCCTTCAGTAGATGATGAATTAGTGATATTGGGGAGCTAAACAATTCGTTGTACCTTTTCTGTTGTAACATTATACTAATTCGTGATCCAATATTTGTTGTGCAGACATGTTTGCATCACTGAACTGTAATAATTGATTGAGTTTGTACTAAATTTATTTGTAACCGATTTCAGATAACTTATGGAATGATTTTTAATCTCTCGATTTTCTCATCTCATATTACTCCACTGTTTAATTGGTCTGACTAAAGAGCTGTAAGCTTTCTCGTTTAATTCAACTTTTGTATCTGATTGGAACTCAAATGCCGAATTGCTGATAGTATCTGAGGACCTCTTTTTTACGTATCTCACATAAAAGTACGTGAGCCGATACATACGTGGTGTGGACCCCATCCAATGCATGGTGGGCCCACTCCATGTTGACTGACACGTAACAAGAGACGAAGAGACTCTTCAAACTAGAGCCAATCAAAGTAAAATATAATCCTCACCCAAATCAAAACAGCAGCAAACATTCTTTCGGGGAAAAAAACGTAGCAAACCCATAACAAAGTTCAATCTTGCAGAATGTCTTTGCTGAATTTTCCCACCTCTTCAGGGATTCCAATTTCTCTGTCCTCCCCTTCGAAGCGACAGGTAAATAGTGAATAACATTGTTAAAGCTTCCAGCTTCAAATCCCTATCATCTTTTTCAAGATTTTGATCTGAATTGAAGGTCCACTTGTTTGTGCCTTAATATTGGGTTTTCTTGTCTCGTTTTATCCTTTCTTTAAGCAGCCAATTGTTTTTAAGTCTTTCGAGAAATCAAGTAGCCGACTACAATCCTCGTTAATGTATCAAACAATTTTCCAACTAGTTTTCTTGTAATTTTTTTCTTACTTTTCAATGCATTAAGAGTTTTTAAATATGAACATAATTCTCGAGGGGTTATTGTTGTGTTTGAACAAAATGAAGGGTTGTAGTTGTGGAGGCTTCCCGATCGGGACAGAAAAAAGAAAATTCGATCAAAGAACTAGTTTTCTTAATATTTCAAGAAATCCGCAACTCGTGGTTAATGCTGCAGCTGGGAAGGGCGGTTCTTCAGCAAAGCTTGATGTGCCTTTTCCAAGTGATTATTCTGAACTTCTTGAGCAAGTAAGCTTTTTCTGTACATGGCTGCAAACTTTGACTAACTATTTAGTGTTGCCGATGCATTTGATCTGGTGTAGCCACATTAAGTTGAGAGAATTGTCTGCTAACATGGCTTGGCGGTTGTTGTGGCACCTAATAATCCATTTCCATTGCTATGTCATGTAATGGTCTTCCTCGCAGTTTTAGATGATGAAAATTGATATTATGTTTTAAAATTTACATTTTATCATAATAGTAAGTCATTACCACATCTTTCACTTGCTTACGGTCCAATATCTTGAGCATTTATGCAGAATTATTAGACATTCAATTGTTATTCACCAAATTCACCCGCACTCTGTGTTATTCCCAACACTAGAAGTAAGAGAGTTGGCCTTTTTTTTCTTATTTTGTTATGCTTGTCGCGTCCGCAACAGGGCGCTGCAGAGAACCATGGTTATAAATTCACAAACTTTGACTTTAGGTCCTTGTTTGGTGATACAGAACATTTTGAGAACCTAAATTTTCCTTTTCGTAGGTCCAGCCTATCTTATGTTTTTGCTTCCTTGAACTTAGTACCTCGTCGTTGTGACTATTAACAGGCTAAAGAAGCCACTGAATTTGCTCTTAAGGACAACAGGCAGCTGATGGTCAGTCACTTCTTCTTCTATTACGTTCTTGTTTTACATTTGGTGATGACATAATAAGTAAACAAACATTACATACTCCAAATTCCAGAGTTTGTGAGCAACAATTTCTGCCACAGGAAATTGAATTTCCCACTGCTGGGTTGGATTCTGTGCCAGGTAATAATAATCTTCATAAAATTGTTTTTCTTCTTTTTTCTTATCCAAAGTTGTTTTCATGATTCCTGGAAAATATTTAACTTGAAACCTTTGATTGACTTAAATAGTTTGTGTTTCTATCAGGTGATGGCGAGGGGGGGATAGAAATGACAGGGAGTATGCAACTTCTTCGTGAGTTCTGTGACCTTTTGGTTAGTCCAGAGAAAGCTACACGAACTAGAATTGTAGGTGATGAATTTGTTTGAATGGCTTGAAAGATTTCTGACGAGTATTTTTAAGAAACTCGATATTTACTGAGATTTCATGACTATGCTTTCTGAAATTTTCTGGTGTTACAAAAACATAGATTCTTGTAATAGGGCCCCCTGGTCATAAAAAATATGTTACATCTGTCCAAATTATACTGTCTGGGCTCAGTAAATGATCGTGTCCTTTGATGTAGTGTTGGTAGAATTTGTGATTATTTTGTTAACTGTGTGGGTTATGTTGGTTCCAAAGCAGTTGATGTAAGTTGTAACCCCATTTTGCTCTATTTTAATTAAAACCAGCGATTCAAAAAAGAAAAAAACTCACCCCTTACTCCGTGACTTGATCCAAGTTAATTTTGCTTTCCGCTATTTTACTTTGAGTTTACTCTCTGTATCTCCTCAAACTTGCTTATGAGTGCCTCTAACAGTGGAACGAACCTCAATCACCACCACCTAGCTCGTTTCTCATTCGATCCATTCTTGTGACACATTATTTAGATTTTTTTTTCTTTGCTCACGCTAGTTGTTTGATCAGAACGTTTTTTAGATTTTAATCATATGGTTCATCTTCATTCACTTGGATCTTTCGGATTCTCATTACAAGTGATGCTCCATAATCAGTCCAGCATGGATTTCCGTAACTTATGATGTGCCTGACACAGTTTCCTAAACCCTGCAGTTCTTCCCGGAAGCTAACGAAGTAACATTTGCCAGAAAATCAGCATTTTCTGGAGCTTCTCTTAAGCTAGACTACTTAACAAAGCCATCGTTATTTCAAGATTTTGGTTTTGAATCAAAAGTTAAAATGTCCAACTGTGTGAAGCCTGAAGATGAACTTTTTCTGGTCGGCTATCCATATTTCAACGTTAATGGTGCCCGTTAAAACTCAATTCTCGTCTGATATTTGGATCTTATTTGAAGTGATTACTACTTGGGCTTTACCTCTGTTTTTGGCTGTCCAGAAATGCTTGTGGTGGAAGAACTGTATAAAGAAGCTGTGGTGAACACTGCTCGGAAACTAATAATTTTCAATGGAGAACTTGACAGAATAAGATCTGGCTGTATCCTTCTCCCTATAATTATCTATTAGTTCAGTGAATTTTCTTAGCAAATGCCATGCCTCGTGGACATGAATATAGCCTCGGTAATTTACAGATCGTGTCTCGGAGTTATGTAATTTTAAGAGTTGCTATGAGCGCATGAGTTCGTGTTCCTGAAACTAAAAAGTTGCTCAAATTTTCTTTTGCATTTGATACATAACGATATCTTATAAAATTAGCTAAAAAATTTCCATGACAACTCTGAAGATTACCCACCATTTTTCTATCCAAAACTGGCTGCACTTTCTCAAACCTTCTTGCCTGAGATGGAGACTGTCTATTACATTCACAACTTTAAAGGAAGAAATGGAGGTGTCCTATTCAGGTATAATGACACCTTCTTCCTTGTAGCTTTTTTGTTTTTAAAAAACAAGGCTACTCTTCTTTGAGGATACTGGAATTTTTACCAATTCATCGTTCTTATCTTTACACAGAATATAATTTATATGTAGGTGTTATCCAGGACCATGGACGGTTTTTAGGAAAGTGAGAAACAATTATGTCTGCGTGCATCAGCAACAAGTGATGCCATCACTCAAGCAAGTTGCCTTGGAAATTCTTCCATCAGCTTAAATTATGC
This sequence comes from Primulina huaijiensis, assembly GCF_012295235.1. NCBI lineage: Eukaryota > Viridiplantae > Streptophyta > Magnoliopsida > Lamiales > Gesneriaceae > Primulina > Primulina huaijiensis. The sequence continues at coordinate 18,651,341 of NC_133311.1, read as the reverse complement.
CAAGTAAAAATATGGCGATTTCTTTTGTAATTTGACTTTCCGGAGGAGAACTGGACTAGTGGCAAGCGTCCTAGAGGCTAGAATTTTATAAAAACCAAATTCATGACCATTTTAGTTTTAAATCTTACACATGGCGAAATCATTACCGACACATAAATTTCTTTTTCATATTATATTTTAGAGACTTTTCATGTCACGAGCACATACTACGTGTCACACACGATATAATGACACATAATTGAAACCAAAAAAGAATTTATGTTGTGGAGAACTTTCGCGTGGATATTCTGTCTGGGTTTGTGCTATAAAAGATGTATCTACAGTTGAGACCAGTCATTCGTCAAAGCTTCGAAACCTAAGCAAAAACTTTACTTACACACGAAGTCGTCTTCTTTGTCTGGCTTCCCACTGCTTTCTTTGCTCCTACATTTATCAATCGCTGGTTCTGGAATATATATCTCTTTCAATGGGAGCTACTGATATTTTGGTGCTGCCTTTTTTTGGGCAGGGCCATCTCAACCCCTCGGTGGAGCTTTGCAAGCGCCTCGCTTCTTGTAGCGAATCTAAAGTCATCTTGATCATTCCTTCCCTTCTTTCTTCTTCCGTTCCTAAGACCCTCCACAAAAATAATCGCTCCATTGAAGTGCTCCAGATCGATGTGTCGCACTCACAACCACCACCTCTGCATCCGCCAGGAAGTGACGGGGCTAGATTCGCCAACGGTCGAGACGACCCAGATCCCGAGCACGGCAATCGGATGATGGGACAGGGGATCGAGGGTTTTCTTGCCGAGAGATATAAAAGGGTTACGGGTCAGACCAGACCCAGTTGCGTGGTGATGGACCTGATGATGAGCTGGAGCAAGGAGATTTTCCTGAGAGAGAATATACCCATTGTCTCGTTCTTTTCTTGCGGCGCTGCTTCCACTGCAATGGAGTACGCTGCGTGGAAAGCCCAAGCGCACGACATGAGACCGGGTCAGACCCGGGTGCTCACCGGGTTGCCCGATAGCGTGGTGCTTGAATATTCGGACACCAAAAGGCGAAGTCTCGGAGGCCCGCCACCTGGAGAGCTCAAACACGGCGAGCATGGTCCGGACTTTGGCATTCGTGACCCGGGTCAGGCTCCTCGTTGGTTGGAAGATGGAGTTGATTCCGCAGCTTTGCTTCTCAACACATGTCATGAACTGGAAGGTACGTTTCTCAACTACATATCGAATCAAGTGAACAAGCCGGTGTTCGGGGTCGGTCCATTGCTACCGGACACATACTGGAAATCAATCGGCACAGTGTTTCACGACCGGGATAGTAGATCGAACCGGAAATCAAACTATACCGAGGATGAAGTTACCCAATGGTTGGACTCAAAGCCAAGTAAATCAGTCATTTACATAGCATTTGGCAGTGAAGTTGGACCTGATATTGAGGAATACGGGCAATTAGCTGATGCATTGGGAGATTCGAAATGGTCATTTATATGGGTGATCCAACCGGGTTCGGGTAAACCGAAACTACCTCCATCGGTATTTGGTGAGAAACATGATTCAAATGAGAAGGATGAAGGCTTCTATCCTGAAGGATTGGATGAAAAGGTTGGAAACAGAGGGATAGTAATAAAGGGTTGGGCGCCTCAGTTACTGATATTGAGTCATCCGTCCACTGGTGGATTTTTATCACATTGTGGGTGGAATTCAACTGTGGAGGCGATTGGGCGAGGGGTTCCGATCTTGGCCTGGCCAATTCGGGGCGACCAGTATTATAATGCAAAATTGGTGGTGGCTTATTTGAAAACAGGAATCATGGTTGCAACTGGTGACAATTTAACAAAGATGGTGAAAAAGAGTGATATAATTCAAGGGATTGATAGCGTGATGGATGATAAGGAAATTCATAAACGAGCTGTCAAAATAGGAGGTACGTTTGAGAGTGGCTTCCCATCGAGTTCCACGGATTCTATAAAGGAACTGATCGAGTTTGTAAGCAACATTTAGGTGGCATGTTCTATGGTATATCTGCTAAGATTACTATTGAGTTTCACCTCGTACATGAGGAGAATACCTGTGTGTTACTAATTTACATTTCTATGTATGGTCTGTTATGTTATGTCTGCTGTTGATATAATAACAGATATGTTTATAATTTTATGCTCTCTCTCTCTCTCTCTCTCTGTCAATGAAATGTTGCAATTTTAAAAAGAGAAAATCAAGTCCAGCAAACCGCTCAATTTGAGTCGAGTTCGCATGTGGTTGGCGTGGATCATGACTCGACTGAGTCAAGATTCTGCACAATAGCAGATGATAAGTCGAGATGACAGTCTGACGGCACGAATTACCCGCTCTGTCAAGTCTTCTGTTGTATTGGCCTGAAGTGCAACTAGTGGTAAGGCATTTCACGAGCTATATGATTGATCATCCCAATTTTAACCCTATACTCTTTAACTGGAAATGTATAGAATTGTTAACGACTGAATGTTCCAACGATGCAAAATTTGAAACTAAACATGACACGCGAAACCAAAGGAACAATTTTGCTAAGAACGGGCAACCACCGTTATTTGGTAGATAAAGGGGGGAGGTGGATTTATCGAGAATAATATATGTAATGGAAATGAGTTTGTGTTGTGTTGTTTTGTTTTTGTATTTTTTTTTTTCCATTTTGATCATTTGTCATGTAATATATAAGTAAATATCACAATTTGTTGATTTAATAAGATGTAATTATTAAATAATTAATGATTTTGAAATAACGAAATATGTCATAATTTGGTCATATAAAGTCCATGTGATTTGAATTTGGAGATGACGTAGAAAACCAAAAGAAATATAAGTTTTGTGATTTTGAGTTTTGATAAAATTAATCGTTTGAATGATCCAAATAGATATAGACAAAAACTTGTATGAGACGGTCTCACGGGTCGTATTTGTGAGACATATATCTTATTTGGGTCATCCATGAAAAAGTATTACTTTTTATGCTAATAATATTACTTTTTATTGTGAATATGGGTAGGGTTGACACGTCTCACAGATTAAGATCCGTGAGACGGTCTCACATGAGACTCACTCATAGATATATCAGTGTAGAAAATATTTAAAAAAGTTATATTATATTATGATATATTATAATATTAAAAAATAAATTTCGTGTCAAATTCTAACAACTCACACACTCATATAGAAGACGAGCAAGAAACAAATAGAGAATATTGTTTCGGCTTTCTCTTTGACTTTATGATTTATCAGTTTATCCAATTAACGAATCGATTTCAGTTTTGGAATCATGGGCTCGAAATCTTCGATTTGAAGTATAAATTCCATATTTCTGGTGATGTTTGAAATTCATCAGTTTTTAAAATAAATCTGATAAATTGTTAAATCATACTGAAATTCAATGTTGTTGGAGAGTGTATGATTTTAATGAAGAATAGAAAATTGTATTTGGGTTATTTGGAATTATTCTTAATTTATTTTCAATATGATTTTAATAATTGAATTGAAATTGATGAGTTGTTTTTCTGTTGCTATTAATTCTTATTATATATTCAGAGTTTAAGAAGTATATATTTTCTTTTGATATGAAGTTTTTGTAGTTTAGTGGATGTTTTGACATAACATATTATTTGAAGTTAATTATTTATGGTGTAATTGATGTTAATATCATGAACTAATGAAGATTTAAAATTGAGTTTTATATTTCGTTGAATTAATTGTTGTTGAGCTATTTGATGTTATATATTGAGGCTGTTATGATTGACGTGTTTTTGATGATTTATTGGCATGATTGATTGTTTTTTAGTTGTATGTGTTTTTTTGGGGGAAAGATATGATGATGATTATCAGATTGTAATTGTTAAATGTTATGTCTAAGAGAGCTTGGGCCGATGAATCCATTGACACCTCCTATGGTATAGGCAATTGCAAAACAACTTTTATTGTCCGGTTAGTTGAGTTTGACATAATTTAGTAGTTATCTTCCGTCGAGATTTGATAATACTAATACTGGGAAGCGAGCGGAGGAGTGGATTGAGAGAAAAGTGGAGATATTTGTTACTTCTCCTTGTTCTAGCTCTGCTTGGTTACGATTGGCTACATTACAGTTTTTGAGAAATGTATTGTTGTGGTGGCAGACGACTAGAGCCTGATTGAGAGCCCATGGTCGTATTGTCGATTGTGATGTTTTTCAATCTCGTTTCCTTGATAAGTATTTTTCTAAAGCAATCAGACAAAAAAAAATAAAGAATTTTAGAAGTTGAGACAGGGTAATATGTCTGTTGCTGAGTATGAGTCTCAGTATTCTACTTTGTTGAAATATGGGTCACATGTTGCTATGAATGCTCATGCTAAGATGCGACATTTCTTGAGATGGTAAAAGTTAGAGTTGTTTGATCATGTGTAATCAAATAACCTAGTATCATTTGATGATGCAGTAACGAGGGTTGAGATGACTGAGTTACTGATGTAGGAGTATGAGACTCAAGGACAATTATCCGAGTCAAGCAGGGAGTCATTGTGATCGCACATACAATCATTTAAATTTCAGTCTTCATCCTCGTCTGAGAAGCGTCAATTTGATTCACGACATTTTAAAAGTCGTGGGGTAATTATCATAAATAAAAATTAATTAATTTGATATATAATAAACGGACGTATATTTTACAAAAATTAGAATTGGAATAGCACAAAAAAGATACAAACAAAATTGTGGGTTTGGGCTCTTAAGCGGGTCATGAGATATTCTAAAACCGGGATCCGAAGTAAAACCCGAAACAATAAATAGATAGCCGTTACTATTGCTTGCCAAACTAATTTCCGAACATCTTGATCATCTACAAAGGCCTTCTCAATCTCTTCTTCTCTATTTTTTCCTCGCGGAAAACCCAAAATCTCTCTTTTTCGCTTGTTCTTGGTTGTTTTAGGGCTGTAACATAATTTCTTACGTGATTTAATTATTTCTTAGGAGAAACATTGTTACTAGCCTTCGGGTTTGAGGTTGTGTGGGCTGTTTCTGAATCTTGTTTGATGGATGGAGGAAGAAGAATTAAGGGATCAAGAATCACTCTCTCAGATCAAATGCTTCAAAAGTTAAATTCCCGCGAAAATGTAGGGCCTTGTCTTTTCTAATTTTTTACGTGTTTGAATTGTGTTTCTTTTCATAGATTTGGGTGTGCATTTGATATTTTATTTTCTGTCTTGAAATTTTATCGATTTTCTATGGTAATGGTCTATTATAGTGTTCTTTACCCTTGAGTTTATTTCTCATAAATTACTAAATTAGAGTATTTACCTTTATTCCTAGTTCATATGTCTGCTTTGAAATGTACAAAAAAATACATTTTACGTGCCCTTTTGGTTAAGTTGTTTTATGACTTTTAAATGCTTCAACAGCTTTGCTAATTCTTGGCTTGTTATAGAATTTTGCTTTATGTTTGCCTTCTTTTCAAAGGAGGGTTTCACGGTTATAAGATGCTCTTGATATGGGGTGAAGGGAAAATAAAAAATATATTAGCAGAAATGATATATATGCATTTGCTTAAAGTTTATTTGGAACAGAACAAGAAAATTTTACCTCTATTTTCTGGATTTTATAATGTATTATTAGTTGGCTATAATATACATAGGTTTGAATAATAAACCGATATTTCAATGTATAAACTGGCAGTAATAATAATAATAATAATGTTGTGAGAACTCAACCTGAATTCCCTTTTCTGAAATGGCAGTTGGATAGATTCATCCCGAATAGATCAGCTATAGATTTTGATTTTGCTCGTTGCATGCTCACCAGTAAAAAAATTGAAAAGAAAAACACCGATCCATGTTCACCATCCAAAGAAGTTTACAGGAAGCATCTTGCGGAGAGTTTGAATGTGAATAGGACAAGAATCCTTGCTTACAGGAATAAGGCACCGCCATTTTCAAAGAATATTCACAGGTCATCCTCACCTATCCAAGAAAAAAAATTAGTTAAGCGAAGAAGACATATTTCTCAGGTGAAAAATTCCCCGTTTAAGTTTCGCTTTTATGCTTTCTTGGTCTGTTTTATCTGTTATTTTTCAGTGTTGCAGAATTTTTTAGTCCATTTTGTTTGATTGGTAGTCCCCGGAAAGGATTTTGGATGCTCCTGGTATCATAGATGACTTCTATATGAACTTTCTAGATTGGAGTTGCAGCAATCTTGTTGCCATTGCCTTAGGAAATACAGTATATTTGTGGGATCCAACGAATGGCTCTACTTCTGAACTTCTCTCTATTGATGATGATATTGGGCCGGTAACGAGTGTTAGATGGGCACCAGATGGAAGACACATTGCTGTTGGCTTCAATAATTCCCATGTCCAGCTGTGGGACTCGTTGGCTACTCGGCTAGTATGCTCTCTTCTTTATATTTTGCATTGTATTAATAATTTGTGTTCGATTAAACTTAAATGTTTCCTTCCTATCTTCCTGTCAAACTTCATGCTCTTAGGTCTTTTACTTGTTTTGATGCAAACTGATGTCAACTACTCGCTTCTTTTTTGTCTTTTCAAGTGATATTATGGTAAACTATATGCAGTAAGCTAAACGAGATTGTCTTTTGCTCCTTGCTGACTTGTCATTTTAGTTGTTTACTTGTTTCAAACTCATTCTTCTGTCATTTTCTTTCCATTTATATACAGTTGAGAACCCTTCAAGGAGGACACCGGTTAAGGGTAGGTTCACTTGATTGGAACAATCACATCCTAACATCAGGAGGATTGGACTGTATGATAATCAACAACGATGTACGGATACGATCTCACAATATTGGAACTTATATGGGACACAACCGAGAGATTTGCGGTTTGAAATGGTGTTCCTCAGGCCTGCAATTAGCAAGTGGGGGGAATGACAATTTAGTAAACATATGGAGCATTTCAATGGCCAACTCAAACTCTTCGAATCAATGGCTTCATTGCCTTGAGGACCACTCTTCTGCAGTCAAAGCTCTTTCTTGGTGCCCTTTTCAAAGCAACCTTCTTGCCTCAGGCGGGGGTGTAGGAGATCAGTGCATAAAGTTTTGGAACACAAATACTGGGACGTGCTTGAACTCGGTTAATGCAGGCTCACAGGTTTGTTCTTTGTTGTGGAACTCAAATGAACGCGAACTTTTGAGTGCTCATGGCTTTAGTGAACATCAGCTTACACTTTGGAAGTATTCCTCTATGGTTAAGATTGCAGAGCTTTATGGTCACACATCAAGAGTGCTAAGTATGGCTCAGGTACGAGTGGATCTTATACAAAATCTTTGTTGTCTGGGCCAAATCTAGTACGGGTTCTATTGCCCCTTAAAATAAAATATGAATTTTTATCCCGTGTTATTGGTCATAGATCCTGCAATATTCCTGGATCCCTTCCTGTCTATATCCTGCAATATTCCTGGATCCCTTCTTATTGGTCATAGATTGCTGACTTTTTTTCTCTTTGCCGTTTGTTGTCATTGTTTTACAGAGCCCAGATGGCTCAACCGTCGTGTCTGCTGCTGGTGATGAGACATTAAGACTCTGGAATGTTTTCGGGACACCACTGTCGAATAAGCCTACAAATGCGAGTAAACCAGAGCTTTTTTCTAACGTACCCCGCATCAGATGAAAAAAATGGCATTTTGATGCGTACAAAAATTTGCTTCAATTGAATTTATGGTGAGAATGATAAAGTATACATTTTTTTTCCGGAGGAACATTTTAGTTTTTTAGTGAAAAAAATTCGACAAGGGACGAATACATGGAGTTAAGCACCTATTTTAAGTTCACGTGAAAGGAATGATGTAAAGTATATTCGCGGAGTTGTACAAATTTGAAGAAGAATGTCAATTCCTTTTCCTGATTTCATTTCTGCCCAATGAAAAGCCGTACGAATATGTCTAACTCTGTCAATATATGTATTTTAAATGAACATGGTCTCTTGTCAATATGAATTTTTAAAAATCGTCTTTATCTAGACTTGGGATCTGACGAGGACTTGTATCAATAATAAAAGATAGGAGAAGAGGAAATGCACAAAAAACTCATAATAACTGGAAAACGAAAACGAAAACAAAAACAAAAACAAAAACAAGCAAAAAAATAAAGATTTAAGTCTCTCACAAAAGAAATGTTAATTCCGTACCTTTGTAATCGAAGACAGAGCGTCAGATTGAGGAGATTTTTTTAAAAAAATAATAAAATTCTGGTTAAGCCACAATATTCTATTCTCGAAACATTAACTGACCATGAAAAATAGATCTGTAGGGTTTAGAATACTATATGCATGAGCTGACATGAAAGAGTGATATTTATACAAGCCACACAATGATTTTAGTCTCTAATACAGAGTTCATGGGTACATGAGAAAACAAGCAGCAAAATTATCACATTTAGATGATACGATAGCTGCAAAAGATCCAACACTACTACGGTTTTTTTCCAACATTCCCACACAAATGTGACTCAAATCCATCATCATGTCTAGGAAGCCGTAGTACTAAGGTTGTTTTCAGGTATGTAACAGTCAGCAAACACATATTTTATCTCTATACATAAATGTAAGTTCAAATGACAAGCACAAAACGTGTTCAATATGGAATAATGGATTCTATAAGTTCTTGAAGCGGGGCAAGTTCCTTCTTGTCAATCAGCACAAATTCCTGCATAACAAAAGTAAAGTCAAGAACCAAGGAAAAGATTTCGATAAACAAGGTTTCACGGACTTGGAGAACTTACACAGGTGAAGAGTATAAAATGTTTGAAACAGGTATTTAGATGGGCCTCCTCCTTGAGACTAACAATCTTTTGGAAATGAGAGTGATATATATGTGCATAGACACGGAATACGCGTTTGAATATGGTCTTCACGACATCCCTAAAATTTGAAGGAAATGGAGTCCCTACAGTAGTTTCTTATAGTCAGATTCAGCGCTGATAAAAACAAGAAGTGTTGATAAAAACAAGAAAAGCATAGAGAGAGATGGAATGAAATATGACAATCATCCATGAAGCATATGCAAACCAGCGTGGAAAAAAAATCATTTGATGATGTTAAAATGGAGAGATAAACGAGACTTTTTATCAATAAGAAAAGAAGAAAAAACCATTTTACTAGAGGGGTATATATCACCAGCACGTGAAAGGTAGGTTTAATGTTGGTTCTTTTTATGGAGGATTGCAGGTCCAACTCATATTTGAGTAATAACTGTGGTAAGATATACCGAAACGTCATTAGTACCGAGCTTTTGAGGAAATATAGACTCATCGTCTAATTGGGTTTCAATCCAGTCCATCAAGTATTCAACATATTTAGGAGCAGAAACTTCAATGGGTTTCTTGATTTGCACGCCATCAGCCCATCTGTACTCATACCTGCATAAATATAACGAGCAGGTAAGTATCGTTCCCCTTTCATATAATTGATCACATGAAATATAGAACTAAACTCAAAAAAGATGGAGTTGAAACTAGGCGTATGCTTGTTTTCATTTTCTTACCATTTCTGCTCCATTTTTTAAAATAAAACCAAACATTACGCTCTCATAAGCATTTAGTTCTGCTCCCAAATATAATTATTTTTATACTAGATTTTAAACCAAAAATACTATTTTTAAAATTATAAGATATTTTGCATAAAAAAACCAAACATATTCTCAAATGGTGAGATATTTCTAACCAAAAAAATTCCTACAGACTGGTTTCTCCAAAAAGGAAAAGATCAGCAGTGATATTGATATGGCTGATGATGAAAAGGCTAGTACTTAGCAATGAGTAACCAGTAATAATCAAGACATACTTGGGACCGGCAGACATTGTAGGACATTTCTCTGGAGTACAGAACTCTGTGAGGGTGCCGTAAAGCAAATTCACCTGGTTGAAGAAATCTACGGCTGAAATTGAATATAAAGAATAATCAATCTTTTCATGTTCAATCCTTAGACTGATGCTTTGGATGGAAAAATAAAAATGCCATCTTGTTAAGCAATGTGTCAGTTACGCATTCCAGCATGCCATTATAAAGACAAACCAAGAAATATTTGATGAGAAACTAACAATGGCAAAGAAAAACTTAAAACTGATAAACAAATAGTCTTCTCAATGAAGTAAGAGATGAATTAGGCTCAGATTAAGACCTGCTCATGACAATATCGAGCATTGTCTCATATATTAAGCTAAAGTTTTGATCTTTGTTGACTAACCAGTGCACTGATTTTCTTCCCAAAATTCACAAAATCAATACTTCTATCCGATCAATATTTTCATGCGCATTTGCCATATGTTGAAACCAAACTTGGAAGAATGTAAATTCGAATGATGAACCCTTCAATCAACAAACATATGAGACTAAATGCACATGCACACACATATGCGCATATATAAACACACACACACACACACACACAGAGAGAGAGAGAGAGAGAGAGAGAGAGGGTACTGTTGACGGCAAGCCATTCATTCATGTCCTCCCCAGGAGGTAGCCTCACAGCTTCTCTTAAGTTTCCACTGCCTAATGTGGCATCAATATGCTTTTTCAGCTGTNTTGAAAGAAAAAATAAAAGAATGTTTCCTATTTACCACATGTACTTACACAAAAAAATAAACAAGGAATAAATCAAGTTTCCTTCGAGCTAAAAAATAAACAAGGAATATAACAAGAAAATAAACAAGGAATATAACAAGAAAATAAACAAGGAATATATCAGGTTTCTTAGGATAAAAATTCCTAAGACGTGACTGAGTCACAAAACATAATCCGTTTAAAGATGTATGGAATTTTAGAAGTTAAGGAAATTGAAATTCAAAGCTCTGACTTTCAGAAAGGTGTCGAATGTTGCTATTTATGCCAAGGAAAAGGCAGAAGCTGCTGAGAGGTAAAGGGTGTCGGAGAACTCATCCAGCTAGGTTCACAACAGAAAAGGCAGATGAAAAACACTGTTAGGGGTGGGAGCACCACGTAAGTAAAGTTTAAACAGCAAAGAAAGTAAGCGACCCACACCTTACTCCCTGATGGAGTGCTTTTTTTAGGGCGGAATGTCCGTTGATTCCTGTCCGAAAATACCAAGCCAACCCTCATAAATAAATTCACCACAATGGAGGGTAACAGTTAAATCGGAAAGAAAACATTTGCACAAACTCCACAATAGGATTCGAGCTGGAGATCACAGAAACTACATCTACATAAATAATGGTTCCTTTATATTCAAACACAATTCAATTGCCACAGATGGAGTAACATTGTCAATGAACACCTTGCCAGTAAAAATAATCACCGTGATTTGAATATATAACAGAAGTTTAATTGGACTCAGAGGCATAGGTTCCCGGATCCTACCACTTAAACTTGAAAACAACCCATGCTACAGTCAAATCATTTCCTTCACGATCGAGTATTTTGTGCCATAATACAAATTATTCTCAGGACAACAAAAACCCAGGGCAAATCTTTAGTGAATCAAATAAACTACCAAGTAAACCCCTTTACCCTTTTACACGAGATCAGTCTTCATTAGTCATTACGCTCCTTACTTTCTATAAAAAGATCATTCTTTGAAGCTGAAAATCATCTAACCATCCATTAAAACAGCGGAAAACACGCACTACACAATAAAAACCCGGATGTCAAGCATCGAGAAAATCAAAACACAACAGAGTTAACAACATCATCAACAACAAAATAAATTCCAGCAAATAAAGGGCGGATCTGACACAAATAAAGCAATCACAGAACAATACAAACAATACCCAAAATGCAACTAAAACAAATACCCAGATGAAAAATATTAAGGAAATTACCGGCCAAGGCCAAAGAGACTCATGGCTCCGGACACAGAGAAAAAGGAGAGTTAAATTGTCTACAGAGCGGAATATTTGCGTGCGTGTGCGTGTGTGTGTATATATTAACGGAAGTGTCGGAAAAAGATGTCGAGCACTGACTTGGCATCCAATAATAAACAAACCAGCGCCAGGTTGGGAGTAATAATAATCAATTAATAATAATTACAGGCTACAACTAATATCTGTTTTTAAGTTTTTTTTAAAAAAAAACTATATATTCCATTAATCAAATTCGTTTATTTTTTACACATACTCAGAAAATCTAACTTTTTATTTTGTTTCCATATTAATTAATTTTAAAAATGATTGTATTATTTTCCAAAACAAAGTTAATAGGAGTATTTTAGTAAATAAAACTATGAAAAAATGCAAATACTTTGTTTCTTATATACTTATAATATGTACATGAGTAGGTCTCATGTGTCCACATATTTATATTTCGTGAGACAATTTGACATGATCCATATCTAAAATGAAAAATAATATTTTTAATACAAAAATTAATATTTGGTTGGTCTGATTTTAAATCAGCCTCATACGAGATTTGTGTATATATGTGTCATAAAATAACATTGAAATTGAATTTTAAAAATAAAAATATATATAACATCTCATTAATGGAATATAACATTTAGTAGAATAGATAAATAATAATAATAATAAAAATAATAATAATGGTGTCATTCGACTAATAATTAAATGTGAAGAACAACTAATAATATACAAACTGGAATTGAACGAAACAATGTGAAATAATTGTTTTTAAACACTATAAATTTAGAAAGAAAGCCAATGGAAACAAAAGTCGTGAAATTGAAAAGTATAATGCTGCTGAAATATGAGAATATTTGCATAGGGTGTTTTGAATTTTTGTTGAATTAATGGAGTTGATCATCGATTGAGTCATTCCCTCTTCGTCTTTGTTCAAATTCTTCACAGTAACTGATTTTCACTTCGATAATGGTCAATTGTCAACAGATGAGCCAAAATCACAGGTTCAACTTTTCTCGTGAGATGATCTCGTGAGTTGACATGCTTACTTTAAAACTTTTTTCATTATATTTCTCTTTTTCTTTTATCTTTCATCTCCTCCGATCCCTGTCATTAACATTTTTGCGAGTCGCTTCCCCATATTCACCCTGAGGTTTCCAACTGCGAGTCTCATGAGTCATGACCCACTTTTTTCTTCTCATGCTATTCACGAGCCCTCGTATCCATCCATTATCTTTCTTTATATATATATATAGGTAAAATTAATTTGTTTGTATATAATATATTTTTGAGAGAGACACCGATGGGTTGCATCCCAACAACGGCCCAGTTCAATTATATAGTGCACAACGGCCCAATTGGGAAAAAAATGATGCCTCAACGTGCCTCATGATTATGTGTGACCTTTACAAAAGTACAATTTAGATTGCCTTTCACGCAATTGTAGAGATGGTGAGTGTCTGAGAGATTATGCGTCTTTATCAATATTAATCTATTCAGCTAAATGTCATTTAAAAATACAACATTGAACCTTTTTGTTTACATTACATCGGTAGTCATTATCAAAAACCACAAAATAATAACAAGAATTACCCAAAACTCAAACATATTTACTTGAATTGTACACTGATCCCTTCTTCTGATTATATAATTCTTTCATCTTAATCTTTTTCTCAATACTCTGTATGTTTAAATTAAAAACAATACATTATCTTCATTCGAACAAAAAAGATTGATGTACAAGTTATACAAATTCATGGAAATGGTGAATTCAACGTGAGTAGGTCTCTTGTGAGACGATCTCGCGAATTTTTATTTGTAAAACGGGTCAATCTTACCGATATTCACAATAAAAAGTAATACTCTTAGCATAAAAAGTAATATTTTTTCATGATGACCCAAATAAGATATCCGTCTCACAAAATACGATTCGTGAGACCGTCTCACACAAGTTTTTGTCTTAGATGAATATATTAAGTTTGGAAATTCAAAGTAGATTCAAATCTCAACAGATAAATTAGTTCATTAAAAGAGATAATTTATTTGATTTTTATAGAACCGATTGAGAAATGGATGCATGAAAATAACATAACAAAACTCGAAGAAGACAACTAATTTAGATGTGTTTTACTCAACTATCTCTATTCGGGGTTACTTCTCAGAATGATTATCGATCATAGGGAGAATAGCATTGTTCAAAGGTTCTCTTTTGACTTGTTGATTTTCAGCCAAAGTGTTGGAGCTATTAGCCTAGCAAAGAGATCACAATTCAAAAGGTTAATATATTAATATTAAATTAAAAAAATTTCAAATTTTATAATCATTTATAAAACATATCATACTTGATCTTTGTTTTTTTAAAAATATTATTATAATTAAATCTCAAACTTGGAAATAATATTTTCTGTTCTTCTCTATCAAAGAGTGTGTGATCATCATACAGAATCACATGATGAGCAAACGTCATTGGACCATGACACTGCCCCAACCCGACCCAATCCCACGTTGCCTCCCACCACCCTTCCATGCCGCCTCCAACAGCGACACCACAAATATCCTCCACCTTCTTCATCATTATCACCGAAAACCCCCCCATTTTCCATTATTTACTTCACCAAGAAAATGTTCCTATCGTTATACTGTGAACTTTGAGGTGACCAACACTCTCTCATATTTAAATCTCACATTTTTGTAGTGTCTCTCTCTACTCAAAGATTCCATCTTTTTTTTGTCTTCCTTCACCAGCTGCCCCTTCTGCTTTCTGATTCTGAGGTTCTCCTCCCATGTTTGGCCAAACCCTAGATCCGTCCCTGCTCTAGGTGAATACCCACACTGTCTATCTCCTGGACACTGCAAAGGGTGTCTATTTGTTTGTGTTTTTATAGTGTTGTTTATGTTTTCTTGATATTTCTGACTGCAGCTTTTTTTCACTAGAGCTTGCTACAGTACATATGTACGTGTTTTTTGTGTCGGAGTCCAAACACAAAGTTGTTTCTTTTTCCCTTATCCATTTTGTGGAAGCAGCTTTTATGGGAAGTAAGAAATTTCTCATATTGAACCCCTTTTCTCCTATCCCACAAGGAAAAAAAAAGGAAATAGCCAAAGCAATGGGTGCACAAAAGTAGCAACCGTGCACTTCTGCGCATGTTTTTCTAGCTTATTTTGTTAACTGACTGTAATTTTGTCGATTCTTGATGCAGGTTAGGCGAGAAAATTAAAGGAGGATTATTTATTACTGAAGTTACAAGTATCATTTTTAAAAGAGGGTGGAGCTGAAAGAAAAAAATGAGTGGCACAGCTTCTGGATCCGTGGTGGTGGGGGGAGGGGTAGGCGAGGTGGGTTACGGGGGCTATAATAAGCCACCATTCACAGCAGTGCAGTGGCAGGAGCTGGAACACCAAGCCATGATATACAAGTACCTGGTGGCTGGACTTCCGATCCCACCGGACCTCGTTATGCCCATTCGCCGCAGCTTTGATGCCCTTGCCTCCCGTCTCTTCCACTATCCTTCATGTAATCATCACTCTGTTTTAATTGATTTCATTCAACATTTGATTCAAAGAGACATTTTGACTTGATATTGACAGTTGTTCTGACTTAGACATAAATGGAAGTTCAATGCTGTGTGTGTGTGAAATACATAGAACAATGGATTTGATAACTCTGGGTAATTATAGTATCAGCATGAATGTGACTTTTCACTCATGTTGACTTTTTTCATATTTGATCGAAAAACTCAAGGATGACCTGCTTGAAATACCTGTTTATAGGTGGATACATATAAGATTGACCAAGACATTGGTTTATTTGCCAACTGTAGGTTGTAACTTGTAAATGATGATGTAATTTTCTTGACGATACTTTATCTGTTATAGAAGTTGTTGCCCTGTGTTTAATATTGGAGAAGTAGCCATTTTTGGGGGTTAATATCTTTTTCATTTCTTACTTTAATATCAGCTTGTTTGTTAAAACATTGATGCTATGGTATGTCTGCATGCTGTCGGTTGAACTAATTCTACATTGGGTGAAACCGTACCCAACTAACGTATGTCACTGATGCATAAAAAAATAGTATGAGATCAGAATATAGCATGACACATTGGGAATATTTCTTTTGGGACACAACGAATAACAGAATGATATCGTCTTATTTTGTGAACTTAAATTTGGGTATTTGATTCGTAGTGGGCTATTGTTCCTACTATGGAAAGAAATTTGATCCTGAGCCTGGAAGATGCCGAAGGACAGATGGGAAGAAGTGGAGATGCTCCAAAGATGCACATCCAGACTCCAAATATTGCGAGCGGCACATGCACCGAGGTCGCAACCGTTCAAGAAAGCATGTGGAATCTCAATCTACGTCGCAATCTTTGTCAACTGCAATATCTCACATATCTGCTGGGAGCAACAGTAGCAGTGGAAGCTTTCCAAATATGTCATTATATTCTGTTGGTAATTCTGAAGGATCGGCTCTAGGAAGAAATGTGAAGAAGTTGCAGATGGAGCCTCTCTCCTATGGAATCCATAACAAGGATTTGAGGTACTTTTGTTAAGCCTAGTCGTTTAGTTAGATCAAACTAATATTATGGTTTATAGCTTGTTGTGGAGCCAAAAGTTTTGCTCAAGTTTTGAAACTAAAAATCGATATGGGGAGTGAAAACATATTTTTATGCGTGTAGCGAAAAAAGTACATGCACGTCAATAAGAAAATGTAAGAGGGAGGCGACCAGGGTTGTGTCAAACCTATCTCCCTTGAAGGGTTTGCTCAATAATAGAAATGGGAGAGCATACTCCTGGGAGATGGCTGGACCATAGGAAGTGAATTCTATGTTTGAATCTTCACCATGAGCCTGAAGAGAACTGCTGTAGACTTGAAGTAGCAGGTAGTTTTGAAGATTAATCAAACTAACTGGTTAAACAATATGAACATGCCATGTATGATTGTTGTGGAATATCCTCTCTTTGAACATAATTAACACCATTTCTGGTTGACTAAATGGTTCAGTGGTGGAGCCATTGGTTTGTTTGAACATAGGTCTTATGTTCGATTCATAGCCCGTAGGTGGACGTGAATATTTTTTTGAATAAAAATTAATGTCATTTTCCGTCTACTGTTTCCCATCTTCTAAACAGAAGTTAGCCTCGGACCATTTTCTCTGCTCGTATTACTTAACGAAGACTTGCAAACCATATTTCTATTCCAGTGGACTTTCTTGTTCTTTATAATATCAAACCTGGGGTGTTGGGGGAAATTCAACTCTTACACCCATCCTCACTTTTGAAAATTAAACTAAAGAAATTTTTGTTTATGGTTGTGCTGGTAGGCAATAGTTAGTCGAGAAAGTTAAGAATCATGATCTAGCATTCATAACTCTGGTAGTGACTTCCAAAACAACTGTCTTTCTCTTGAGATTTGTTTCACAGTGGGATATAAAGTATAAATATTTCTTCCCGTGGCTAGAAGCTTTGGTTTGTTTTTTGGTGTCTATCTGGAGCGATTAACCTTTTTAATGCATATTCAGCTGTACCAGCATGGCCCCACTGATTTACTTTTGATGAGATCATCAAGCAGTGCATTCTGGTTCTACTTGACTAAGATTGTGCTCCTTCAAGGAGAAAGTTTGCTCAGCCCTACTGATACCCTTTTTGATAACAAGATTTTTTATGT
This sequence comes from Primulina huaijiensis, assembly GCF_012295235.1. Lineage (NCBI taxonomy): Eukaryota > Viridiplantae > Streptophyta > Magnoliopsida > Lamiales > Gesneriaceae > Primulina > Primulina huaijiensis. The sequence continues at coordinate 18,633,867 of NC_133311.1, read as the reverse complement.
ACAGGTACTACCTCCATGGATCAACTTCTCATTCTGATGACCATATTTTCTCCCCAGAAGCTTCTCTGGGTTTAGGCTCTAGTGCAGGCAGCGGAACATGGTGTTACTTACCTTCCCAAGTTTGTTCAAGCTCTTCGTTGAGGCAAAATTCTGATTCCCAGTTTCTGGGCCATTCCTTTTCTCAACAAAACATGTCGCGTGCTTTTGAAACCGTTACCAATGATACCATGGCAAAACAGCGGGAACAGCACCGTGTTTTTGGGAACGAGCTTTGTTCACTGGGACCAAATAAGCAGGAGCATCAAAATCTAGTGCACCCTTTCTTCAGTGAGTGGCCCACGACTAAAGAGTCTTGGTCCAATCTTGATGATGAAGATGGGTCTGAGAAGAATGTCTTCTTCTCTACTCAGCTATCCATCTCTATTTCAAGGGCGAATTCTGAGTTTTCACCAAGGAGCTCTTACTCCCCAAATGGTAAATATTTCTAGACGATCAAGATTTGATATTCTTTCAACATATGTATAGATAAAACGATCATAGAGTTGAACGACTAAATCTACGCTGAATTGATTCTCTCGTTAACATGCAGATGCTTGAAGGGAAGAAGATGATTCCATCAAATGCAGCTTAAATGTCCTCGTTGCTCACTGAATCATTGTGTACTTCAAGAATTGTTTGTATGAGATATGCGATTTATGTACCGTAATTGTTGTTTAAGTGGCTTAGTTTTTAGTCTTGAATAAATGTTTTCTGAGTCTGGCCCTAGAGAAACCTCCTCTGATTTGGTTTTATGCTTTGTGGGATCAGCTGCGAAGCGTTTGGAAGAGTGTAATAAATCTTTATTAATTAAAAGCTTTTTAGATATTTTACCGACATGATTTGATATATTCCTATTGTTTCATGCGCTGAAACTGTGTTTGTTATCAATTTGATATAGATTTGCATGAAACACACATACTTCGAAGTATATATATTTTCCCTGAAAACTTGGTTTAAAATAAATTTACCATTGATTCTAAAGACAGATCTGATCAAGTATCTATATAAAAATAATAGTGAGGATGCTACACATTGATTTTGAAATCAATTTTGAATGATAAACCTTTCACAGCATACAGTACAACTTTTGTTTTCGTCGGATGGATTTATTGCCAATAGTAACGATACAATTTTGAGTTTCTATATGTCCCACGTCCTGTTTCTCCATTATCGATCGATACACGACCGTCTAATCTAGCAAGGAAATTAAAGACTATTTCAAACAACTAATGAGATTAACTGATTAAATGGCAATTTTGTCACTCTTATGAGGTTTGCTTTACAATAAAGGCATTCACTAGTTTATGCATCACCACCATATGTATATAGTAACCAACCAAACAAAAAGGTGGGAAAATTAGCGTTCCATCTCTCATGCTTAGTGTAAATTCCACATATATTTCACTCGATAATCATTGCAAAATTACATCAAAAGTTCAGCCCAATAGGCTCGATGAATATGGTGGACAACGCATCAATCCATATTGTCCTAAAGCAGAAGTAAAGACTTAAAATATAAAGTTCGTGTTATTACTCCTACAGAGTGTGATTATCATAAGCAAGAATCAACTGCTAGATGTTCATCAAAATTTAAAACTCGCTATCATTGTCACCCATCATCACTTGACAGTGACGATCTTAATGATAGACGCTGTCCCAATACGGTGAAGGGCCACGACAGCGTCTCCCACCTTGCAGAGTCCTTTTGTTTTAGCGTGCTGAAGAGCAAACTCCAGGGCTTCCTCAGTTGACTCCTCGTGAGAAGCCCTTGCAGATCCTGCACAAAGAACAGGAACCAGTCCTCTGAATATAAGACTGTGCCTTGCCGGAGATTCATCACTGCACGACCAATCAAATGAATCAGTCTTTATTTCAGGAACCACCACTGACAAAATTGGCATGCCTGGCCTGTATTTAGCCACCAGCTTTGCGGTACTGCCTCCTCTAGTCAGGACCAAAATTAGAGCTGCTTTAGCTGAATTAGCTGTTCGAACTGCTGACGATGCAAGGCTCTCCAATGGGCTCATGGGAACTGGAGCATTTGCCATGATTCGTTTAATAGCATCACTGTAGTCAATTGTGCTTTCAGCTTCTATGCAAATCTTGGCCATTGTACGGACCGCAAGATCTGGATAAGCTCCTGCAGCAGTTTCACCACTGAGCATTACACAGTCAGTTCCATCAAGAACAGCATTGGCAACATCCGTGGCTTCTGCTCGAGTGGGCCTCGGAGACTTGATCATTGACTCCAACATCTGTGTTGCAGTGACAACAGGCTTTCCTTGGATATTACACTTGTATATCATCACCTTTTGAGCCAAAAATATCTTCTCTATTGGAATTTCCATTCCCAGATCACCACGAGCCACCATGAAGGCATCTGAATTGGTTAAGATTTCATCAAAATTCGCCACCCCTTCTTGATTTTCAACCTATAGAAAGACACCCAATATGAAAATAAGAGCACACGTTAGTTGCCTCTCTAGGCAAAGCCAGGCCAGAAACATCATCAATTTAACATGCATGCTTCAAACAAAACAACATGTACATTTCTAATGCAATTCAAAAAGTATATTTGTAGATAACACTCTGGAAACATCAGAAATAAAACCAAGCATTAACATAGTTATAATCGCATCATCTTCCAGAGTCCAAATCAGTAAGCTAGTAAAACTCAAACAAATTATGTGTTGCTTGCATAACAAATAATTTCCAAGATTCATATATTACAGCACCGAAGAAAACAAGATCATACCTTAGACATGAGAAGGATGCTTTTGGCATGCTCACCCAGCAATTTTCTGACCTCCACCAAGTCAGAACCTTTTCTAACAAACGAAAGAGCAATCATATCAATTTGATTTGGAACTCCCCATTTCAAGATATCTTCCTTGTCTTTCTCCGTCAAAGTTGGGAGATCCACGATAACACCAGGAAGGTTGACATTTTTCCTTTCACCTAGAACCGCAGTGTTCTCACAGCGGCAATGTACTAAACCTTTTTCTTTGTCACAAGCCAAAACAGCGAAGGTGATAGTGCCATCAGCACACAGTATAACACTTCCAGGCTTTACATCCTCTGCCAATTTTTTGTAGCTCATGCAGATCATTTTCTCATCACCTTTGATGTCGTAGTCTGTGGTTATTGTGATCTCTTGTCCCTGCTTTAGTTGGACAGGCTTGGCATCTTTTAAGAATCCTGTTCGAATTTCTGGACCCTGCAATAAAATAAACATTACTTTAAGCTGCCAAATATGAGCAGTGATGATATATAACGGGATGGTTTGAAAATAACCTTGGGGAGAGTTACTTTTCAAAAAACTCAGTTCGACCAAGGTTATTTTTCAAAAACTTAATTCGACCACGCTGTAGAGACCGCCTCAGACAAAGATGGGGAGGTCGAGGGCCACCTACAGCCTAGATGATGCTTAGGCGCCGCCTCGATCACCATTTAGAATACGACCCAAATATAGAGATAACTTCAGATTGATATAATTATTTGTTCAACAAGGAAAAAAATTAGACTACCACTATCTTAACCCTTCAGCTTAAAACCCAACAGAACACAAAGCAAAGACAACAAAATCAAAGCTAAAAAGTCTAATACAAGACCAAAGGGAAGGAATCTTTTGAAAAAAGAAATCGAATACTGGTAAGAAACCGCAACGCACACAAGCATAAATTGTAACGGAAATAAGCTAAGTTTAAATTTCAAGCGAGGAACAGTAAAGCGTGAAACATAAAAAAACAAACAAACAGATAATCAAACAAAAAGGAATAAAAAAATATGAAAGAATCTAGCAAATAACCGTCACAACCTTCGTGTCGAGCATGACGGCGCAGAGTATGCCTGTGTTGTCCATAGCCTGGCGGAGGTTATTGAGCGTCTCCTGATGATATTCGTGAGATCCATGCGAGAAATTGAATCGAGCAACGTTCATCCCCGCGCGAAGAAGCTTCTCCGCCATGGGAACAGAACGAGACGCCGGTCCCAGCGTGCACACGATCTTGGTCTTCGGCCTGGGCACAATAACATCGCCTCCTTTGATTTCCACACCGTCGTAGTAATCGCTGTTCGTTTCCATCCTCATCTCGATCAATTGAAAACCTCAGATCGAATGTTTAAGCAGATTTTGTCAATAAATAGACGTGATTTCGGGGGGACACGGCGGCCAGTAAAAGATTTGTTGTATTGGTTTATGTCAAAAAAGCCAAGCACGTTGATTGGTAGCAACAAATCGATTCCAAAGTCTTGTACGGATTGTTGCCTGTAAATTATTCCATTTTCGATCCATATATATCACACAATCGAATAACCATTTTTTTCCTCTAAAATATAGTATTGTATAATAATAATAATAATAATAATAATAATAATAATAATAGTAATTGATCGTTGATCAATAAAATATTTAATATGTGAATAGATTTTTTGTGAGACGGACAATAAAATATTTAATATGTGAATAGATTTTTTGTGAGACGGTCTCACGAATCTTTATCTCTGAGACAGGTCAACACTACCGATATTCAAAATAAAAATTAATATTCTTAACATAAAAATTAATATTTTTTCATGGATTACTCAAATAAGAGATATGTCTCACAAAATTCGACCCGTGAGACCGTCTCACACAAGTTTTTGCTTTAATCTGCGGCTTTTTTTTTCCACCGGAAAGATTTTTTACGGTTCAATCTTGATCTGATATCGTTTTTAAAACTCAATTCCATTAAATCTCATGAAATCCTAATAATTTTGTAAAGATTTCACTTAGTTAAATGAAATCTCATCATCAATTACCAATATCATTTTATCAAACATTGAAATGATATTTGCAATTTCAAATTCCATCAAATTCTATCCAATTTAATGTTGCCAAACGCCCTCGGTCCATCTTATTTTATGGTTATTTGTGTAAAGAGTAAATACAAATATAGTTTTCGATTTCTATCTTTAATGTGAAGCCTGAATTGCAAGTTGGTGACTGCACGTGACTTTTCTTTAACAATATATCAATGCCGTCGGTTCTCTCGGTCCAACTTCTTCTAGTCAAGTTTACTAACATATTATATATTTACATAAATCAAGAATAAGTAAAATATAGATTCAATCGAAATAATCGACTGAATCGAGTTAGTTTAAAAATCGATCTGGTTAGTTCGGACTTTCAGTTTTAAATTTAAAAATATCAATTAGTTGGTCTGGTTTCGATTTTTAGTATAAAAATTAGGTTAAACTGGAGAAACTGAACTTTATATTTTTTTAAAAGACATAAAGTTTATTAAAACTTAAATTTATTTAAATTTTTTATATTAATTTTTTAATCGAAACTTGATTTCGGGAAAAAAATACTAAAGTTCGGTTTTCGGTTTGTTAGAAAAAAAATCCGGTTCGGTTTTTTCCAAATGCTCATAAATATATATTATAATTTTGTCCGTGACTTGTAGTAAATTTGTATTTGTAAAAATTTTGTATTCATCAAAATTCAAACCTAATGCATAATTGGCTGAGATGGATGGATGTTCTGATAACCTTGGAAAATTTTTGATACGATTTTAGATTGTTATTTTTCTAAATAAATTAATTAATTCCCATGCTATTATGCTAATTGGGTCGGATCGCTGAAGCCCATTGGATTTAGGCCCATGTTAATTGGCTGGATCTGGCCACTCCCCAATTATATCATACCGGGCCTGAGGTTTGCTAAATACCACAGCTTAAATTTTGAGTACTAAGGCACATAAACCAAAGGGTATTATGAAACATAGATGGTGTGCAGTCGTTCATCGTTTGGTGTGAAAGAAGAGATATCACTCAAATTTTTAACAATTGGAGTGAAACAAAATAGTTTTGTTATCCTTATCATGATTCAATTTATCGTTTCATTTTTCATCGTCTTATCTCTCGAGTCAATCGATTTTTATTTAATCCGTGATTTTAATTTTCATATTAAACAAAAATGAAGTAGAAGAACCTATATTCCAAATGAACAAATTCAAACTTGAAATATCCATTTAATTGTTCAATGAATTTATATTTAGTGTATTTAAAATCTACTTTTTTTTATATTAATTTATCGATATTAATTAATATTGGGTGTATTTTAAAATGTTGATGTATTTTAGTATACCAAAATTTTCCTCCACAATTAAGCAAACGTAGTAAAACTATCCAAAAGTTAAATCACAAGTCCCTCTTCCTCCATTACCCGTCTCTTCTTTTAACATAACAATTCTTAGTAGCACCAATTTTTAAGTTACCGCAGAAAGGGAAAGCATATGTAATAATATTAAAAGCTATAAAACCAACTTAGGGAATAGGGAAAGAATTGTAATTAACTGGGATTTAGAGGTCAAGATTCATTAATTTAAATCAGTGTAAAATTATACATTTTCATTAAAACTAGTGATCTACTATAATCATATATAAAAGGTTGCGCTTGGATTAATGAATTTGATTTGCAGAGATGAATTCGATCAGGGAAAAGATTCGAGTGATGAATTTCAAATGACACTCATATCATGAATATTTGAAATCTACAATAAATATTGAAATTGTAAAACTTAATATGAAGTAGATTTGAAATTCACTACGAATTTATCAATACAATCATGTTGAAGAATTTGAAATCGATGAATTTAAAATCCGTAATCTCAAATCTATCTATCCAAACACGAAAGTAGATTTCTTATTAGAATTCGTCTTGTATTACAACATCTAATAATCTAATTATATTTTTTTTCCATTTAATATAGATTATAAAAACTTGCATTATTAAGTATCATACTTTACAACAATATTGGTGATAGACAAATCACTTTTAATCCCATCACCTTCCTACATATAATATATGTGCTTTCAACCACCAACATTCCGAAGGCTAAATTAAAGTTAAATCTTGGCACTTTGCTTTTTCATGGTTTCCTAACTTTTATGCCTTAATTCAACTTTAGATTTTGTGGGTCTTTGTTTAGTTTAGTACTTTAGAATAAGAGATGGTGTGATCTTCAAAATTGCTCTTCATCGGACAAACCACACGAAGTTTGTGACTTGGTTTGGTTACCTAATTCATTTTGATCATATCAAAAGTTTTTCGATTATATTTTTAAAAAAATGTGGACCATAACCTAAAAATGAACATTTAGACAATATACAGACGTTATTACAATGCTAGAACCATAAAAATATTTCTCGTACCACTTTAATGTTCTTTAATGAAAATCGATATAATCTGAAAAATACCAAGCCACGCTATGTCGTCGTCGATACACATTATTGAAGAAAAACTACTGATAAGAACTATGTGTTATGTATATGGATTCAATATCCACTCCATAAGAAGCTATAAGTATCACGTCGTCTCGAGAGACGAAGCCTTCGGTTCGTGCCCGGTTTATTTTTAGCTTATTACCATCTTCGTGTTGGTTTGAGTTTGTAGCATTGCCCAAAACTTGGATTTGTATCAAATTTCTCAATGAGGAAATGATATTTGGTGAGAAGAAACAAAAATGTTCCATCAGATGTCATGCATCAATTTCCAAAATGTGAATGGATGATGCAAAATAATCTCACATTCAATTTTGAATTAAAGGCAGCTGCCTCTAGTCAACACAACACCACGGACCCATATGCACTTGCCTAATGGGAAAACTTGTACCAAGATAATAGTGCCGTTTTGCTGGAGAAGTTATTTTTTTCAAAAATAAAAATAAAACACATGTAATTTTTAAATATTATACACGAATATTCTTTAAATAACGTGTTGCGTGTACATAACATAAATAATAAATATTATAACGTACTTATTTAAATGTAAAGGATTAAATGTACTTATTTAGTAAGTGCCAAAATACAATCTACTCAACTTTGACACCACGGGGCACGTACGACCGTTTGGCGAATGGAAATAAGAAAAAAAAAAAAAAAAGAAAAGAAAAAGAAGATCACTCAAGAATAATAAGAAAGTTGCTTCGTAGACTGTTTGATTTGAAATTGGCAACCAAACAGGGCCGTACATATTATATTGGAAAGACGTGACGAAAGCTTGGAGCGAGCAATGGAGGGATGACTACTGGCTTTTTTGGATCTTGACTATGCTTTTCTTGATTACTATTGAGATCTCTCAAGNTACACACACATCACTAAATGTGACGCTCTACCATGTAATTATAAAATCGTAATACCGTAATGCGAAAGCCTTAAATACGTACAATTGGAGGAAAGATTTCATTTTAAAAAAAATTTGGCAGAGTTTTTCCGTTAAACGAACTTGCCACCTGTCTGAAGCAAAATATTTCAAATAATGACAATAAAGCAAATTCTATATAACCATCAAAATGCTTATATTTATAACCAAAAGTAGCAAATGACGTTATCAAAAATCATTACAAATCAAGTTTCCACTTCAAAATAACTTTTTCATTTTTACCACAAAATATACTTCATTAACATTTGCTCCAAGATTGGCATCAGTTCTTCTTCAGTTTCGACGTTCTGTCGTATCTAATCTTGTTATCTGCATCTGCGTCTCATGAACATAACTGAAATGAGTTATAAAACTCAGCAAGTAGACATTGTAATAACAAATAAATATATCATAGTGTAAAGAAGAAATCTATGTCATTTTCAATATGAAATTTATTTATGCGAGATGTGAACACCATGATATTAGTTCAAATACGGATATATTGGAAATAATTCTAAAAATAATATATGATATATTCGCACAAATAATATATCTATCTCAATAACATGTGTACTTGGAATAATGACTTCATTGTAATATCATTTCGGAGTGTTAAACATGTGGAATGACCTCGATTTAAAAGTATCGTCGTATTTTAAATGTGGGTTGTATTCTAAACTAGCTATATGTGCATTTTAAATCAATCCATTTGATAAATTATATAGATATAATGATAATTGTGTCGAATTCCAAACCAAATCTATATCTTCAAGTCGTTTATTCCCGGACACACCACGTGTTGGTTAATAATTTGTTTGATTGGAGAAAATAAAAGGGCAAAAATGCATACCTTGAATTAGTATTTTTGTGAGGATGCATGTCTCGTTATTCCAAGCATATTTCTTTGCTTAAAGTTAAAATGTCATTGGCACAAAGAATAAAGTTTTAAAAAAAAAGATATCCCACAACTATAGTTAAAAAGCTACTAAAGCATACGTTCTTGCCCACATCTCTTAATCAATTGTTATATCAAATAAACAAATTGAAGGTGGAATCGGAAACAAATTAAACCGAATTAAATCGATATAAAATTTTAAATAGACCGCGGGTTCGTGCATGTTTTCGATCGAGATAATTCCCCTCCATCCAATACCTCACACTCCATCGTAGTATTTAATTTGAAAATATAACAAAGTTAACTATGTAAAGTGAAAACATCGTTTGTGTGACAATATGATTAAAGTATTATGTCGACAGAATAATTTCAAAAAATATAAACTTTATTTTATAAAATTTATATATCCATGGAATTAAATTAGGTAGCTAGCGATGCTCTTCTTACAAGGCAGTGAGGTAATTAGACAAAAATCTTACGTACGAAAGAATCGAGGGGCCTGCATCGATCTTTAGTTTTCAGAATCTTCCCCGATTCCTATTTATAGATAGTACTCCACTAATTTCCGCTGAGATTATTGAAAGATCGATACATACATGCATGGGTTGTCATGTTCCAATTTGGATTTTGTTCCAAGTGTGCGTACTCTATTCTTTTTAGAGCTGAGATTATATACACACAGTAACGGATCATAGCATGCACGATGCGTCTTATATGTTTGCTCTAGTTTTTGTTGTTTTTGTTGTTGAAACGATTTTTCTTTATCCATGGACAATTTCTATTGGTATTGATTTTGACCGGATTGATATCAGAAAAAAAGAGAAATGGCTCGGCTATCCCACCTAGCTAAGCCAGAAAAAATAGAAAAATAAATTAGATATAAATGAGTAAAAAAAATATGCTTTAAGTATAACCTGAATGATTAGTAAAATTATGTAGTTAGTTTGATAAGATGAGTGGTACATATATGTAATCTTGCATATTTGAGATTTTCAAAAGTAGAAAAAACACCTATTTATAATTTTTTTCGAATCAATAAGATTGCGTTTAGATAAAAAAAATTCGGAATTGAGTGATCATTTGAGATGAATATTTAAAATGATTTTATATTGAGATAATTCGAAATCTGTCACAATGACTCAAAAATAAATATTTGAGATTTTAAATAAGATCGTGGATTTGGCGACATAGCTTAACATTAAAAATGAGGCTATTCGGCGAAGGAAATTTCTTGTCGAAAAGCCACCTATTTTCCAGTCTAACATTGATTTAGGCAAGATATAGACACACAAACGCAAGCTAGTACGCCAGAATCTAGACACTCTTACGTGCAAGGACTAATTACTGGAATAAATTCATGCATATTCATAGTAGAATTTTTAATTAAAATATTTTAAATATATATGACCACGTTACGGTACTATATGATTTTTTTAGTTAGTAGAGAGTTTTTTATAATCGAATCCCGAGTTTGGAAATTTATCTCAAATTTGAGATATTGATATCAGATAAACTATAAATCATCAGTAATATTTTACGATTTCAAACGTGCTAAATCTTAAAAAAAAAAAAAAAAAAACCTCGTAAAACGATATATAATGAAGCATTTATTTTATAATAACGAGCATTTTTAATATCATTTCAATTTAAAGATAAATTAAACTTTTTAAAATACTACCTGTATGCATTGAATGGATGAGACTTTTTAAAACTTATTATAAGTGAATATTTTTGAATCATTTGATTGGAAAGCTCAAAAAAAAAAAAAAACACAATAAATAAGATTTTTTTCCATTTAACTAAAATAAATCGATTTTTTTCTTACAACAAGACGAGTACGTCTCTTGTGAGACGGTCTCACGAATCTTTATCTATGAGACGAGTCAATCATATTGATATTCACAATAAAAAATAATACTCTTAGCATAAAAATTAATATTTTTCATGGATGACCCAAATAAAAAATCCGTCTCATAGAATACGATCAGTAAAACCGTCTCACACAAATTTTTGCGTAACAAGATATAACACGTGGCATCCGTATAAGCAACCCAGCGTAGTCTGCGTAGATTGTCTAGGTGGACCCCATTTTTCATAAGATTTCGATTTATGACGGCCCCACCTAAATCATTGCGTCTCCGTGTACATTCTCTGAAGCACGGAGTACAACCCCCGTGCAGCGTTCGGGGTGTTCCGATTTCCGTTGGATAACGACGGGATTTGACGACGTCACACCCTTTATAAATACCCAATCACAATCTCGCACTTCGGTCTCCTTGTCTCCATCCTCGTTTCTCCGTTTCCATTTGCACACTAAAAAAACAAAGTAATTTCCACACCTCTATTTGCGATATATATATATATATATATCTCTATTTATGCAGGGAAAAACATTCCCATTTTTCGAGCCACCTCCGCCGTTGATAGAGCTCTGAAACGGAGGAGCTGTCATGTGTCGCCGGAGAATTATTTTTGTTCATTGAAGATTCGTTGTAGCTGCATGAAGTACACTACTGGAGAATATAATCGAGAGATTCGATTCGGTCTGATTATTCGCGGTCTAGCTATTACACCCAGCTGTTATTTGATTTTTTTTGAAGTGGGATTACTCTGTTTTTTCCCTTCTCCTCCTCCATTTCCCCCCTCCTTCCTCTGCCATGGTAGCAGCACTACGAGAATATGGCTCTGATTCTTGAAGGGATTTGTTTTTTTCTTTCCAAGTTAGCGTGAAAAGATTTATTTAATCCAAAGGTAAGACTCTCGAAAAGTATATATGAGATATCAGAAAGCTCAAAATTCTTGTTTTGGTTCTGACGTCTTTTACTCGAATTTGCTACCGTGTTTATCAAGGTAATTGTGAAGAAACAAAGACCGAAATCAAACAACAGTGAATAATAAGGTATGTCGATGCTCATTTTGTTCAAAATCTGGGAAAATCTTTTGATTTCTTGAAAAATAAATTTCTGAATTTTTTTTTTTGTGTCAACAAATTGATTTAATTTCATTGTCTGAAAGAGTTTTGAGGAAGCACTTTCAAAACGGGACAAATTCTGCAACCTATTACAACATTTCAGTATTCATTTATTGAGTCATGTCATCTGATTCCCAGTTGCTTTTGCGACCATCTGGTCCCTCGTATTTAATAGTTTTAAATATTATTGGCTTGGAATTATTCAAGAAAAGGGCAAGTGTGCTTCAATACAAAAGTGAAAGGGTTGGGATTATTTTTGAGTGTGATCAATAAAAATTTGGCAGAAAATTGGACACAAAATCTGTTTTTAATTATTCTTTGTGTACATTAAAGGAGGGAACATCAAGAAGCCACTTTGGAACTTTGTGTTCAATTATTGGCCCTTTATGTTTAACATACAACTACTATTAAATTCTCTTCCTAAGAGTTTTTTTTTTAATTATATTATTATTACTCTCTATGACAAATTTTCCAACCAGATTAACTGAATTTCGGACATGTTTTTCTATAAAATCTTGGAATAAAAATGTCTTATCAAAACACTAATTATAGAAAAACAGGAAAAAAATATCTTGGAAGGATGATATCTTACTTGCTTTCGTCGTACAATTTAAACTTATTAGTAAATATAGATCTGAGTTGAAATCCAAAAACAGCAAAGAATTTGAAAAACCTGGGCTTTACTTTTGTGATATTAGTATAGTATATCATGGGAAACATTCAAATCTTGATGAAGAAATCCACTTGTTTCATTGAAATTTACGTAAAATGAATTGGGTTTGCAGGTGGAAATAGAAGAAAAGTTAAGATGCTGACATGTATAACTTGCTCTAAGAAAAGAGATGACGATGATGAGGATGCCCCGCGTGGGACTCCCTCTACCAAAGACGCTGTCAAAAGTCTAACTACACAGGTTCTTCACTTCTACTGCTGCAACACGCACACACCCCCCCTCCCCCTTCCCCTCCCCCTCCCACATACACACAACATAGATAGATAGAACTTAGCCATTCATTCCCAATCTATTCCACTGGTGAGAAGAGAATTCCGGAAAATCATGGATCACGATCCAAACAAGAAGATTTTAGTCCCATAATCCCGTTATATACTAGCAAAATTGGTTGCTTTTTTTTTTGGTTATGTACGAATTATTAGGTCATGTGTTTACTTCTTTAGTCACAACTCCAATCCTGGGGTCCGATAAGAAAATTTTTAGTCTTGAATGTATTGCGCCGGACTGCTGGTACAGGTTTCTGGGTTTTATAGCTAGGCCTTGGAAAATTAAGAAATGTGAGTGATTTCGATGGATTAGAGCTGCAAATGCTATTTGAAACTTGGACAACTCGATGATATACCCGACTTGTTAGTTTGTAAATGGATAGATTCAAATCATTTCCAAACCCAGACCTGAAAGGATGCCAAACTTTTTTGCGACAAATAACAACAAAAGAATTACTATGCTTGCATAACATAAAGTCACAAAAGCATAGTTAGGAACTCTGAAATCTACACAAAGAGAGAGATTTAAAATAAAGATAGATGATAATCCTAACTGGCTCTCTATTTTCCCCCCGCTGGTTGAAGGTGACTTTTCCAGTCACAGCAAATGGCTTGAAGAAACATGTGGGGGTGTGTGTGGCACGACTGTAGTGGCAAAGAAAATGACTTTAATTGAAGGGGACATTGTCACGCCACTCCTCGGATCATGTGTCCGAAAATCTTGATTGGTCCTATAATTTTTTGGCCCTACACCAAAATTGTTTTCTCTTTTGCAGCTTTCCATGCATTATTTGATCTTCCTTTGATACGAGGAATTCTAGCTTGTAATAATACGATGGATTTTAAATTTGCTTTTCACTTTATTGAATTGACCAGACTTCGTGTTTAACGAAGCACATGAATTGAGCCTGGGTTCAAAATCCTTTATCTCTTTTCTTATCACAGGTAACAAGAATGTTTATTTTTTATAACTGGGATTAATTTTTCTTGAAGGGTTCCCGTTTTGCTAGAACTAGAATGCATTGATCAATACGATAATGATTTCAAGAACATTGCGTTAAAAAAAAATCTCGAGTTAACCGATTTAGAACTTCAAGACATAGTCGGTGGTATAACATAACAGTGTCATCTTGTACAAATCTGAAAAGTGATTATATTTGGTACTGATCTTTGGTCTTGAATCAACTNTATGCCTGAAAATATTTGGAAAAGACTCATCCTTGACGTGGCCCACGTTGAATTCCTGCCCTCCAATACGTTAAAATTCTCTCAGCTCTTGGATTGAAGAAACAGTTTTTGTAGACTTAGCCGCTTAGGAGTTAGGCGTACTAACGCAATAAAAAAAGATAGATTTTGTCAGATCTATCAGTTGCTTTGGACTTCACAGAGTAGCTCTTTAGCAATGTAATGTAAGTGTCAGTATTTTGTGCAGCAAAGCTGTGTGTTTTGTCGGGACTAGCTATTTGTTGTTTAAGTTAAGCTAAATATAAACTGCTATTTGGGCATATTTCTATGTCAAATCTGATGAAGTAAAAGCCATTACTCATTTAATTTCAGGCTGCTATAATGTATAGTTTTCTTGGGGGCCCTGCGGCACAAGGGAACCCATCATGGTTGTTCAACTATATAACGCAAATGAGTTGGTTTTAGTATTATGGAATAAAATTACAATTTCTATCTCCGTACCCAGTATCCTGTGGTTGGCCTGGTTGGTTTTCTTCCGAGAACTCATGTTTCATCGCGAACTTAGCTTTAACCAGATAAAATTTTCAATCTATATCGTCAAGAGTTTATGTATCTGACAAGAAACTTTTGGTTCAAAAACCATGTTGAGAAACGAATTCGAAAGTATACAAAAGTTTCACCTCAACTAGAAATATAACAGACCAAAAGGTTGACACATCTCCCTTTTTTAAAAATCTACATACTTGGAGAAAGCATTTGCTAGAATTATTACACATGACTAGTCCGTTACTCTGTGGTGAACGAGGGAATCAATCTGCATGTCTCTTTGTTTTCTTATTCATTGAGTGGACTACTAAAGCTAAGGAATTTTTTTCACGATCAGATCAAGGATATGGCATTAAAAGTCTCTGGATCATCTTCGAAAGGTAAGCCAGGGCAAACAGATGATAATTTCAAGAGAGGGCCAAGATCTTATCCCGATTTCAATACAATTTCCGAGGGAGTTCCATATTCATATGCCCAACCGGGAAGCTCAAGCTCGACTCCAGCTTGGGATTTTACAAAATCAGGACATCGAGCTAAGCGACCTGATTCAACATTCACGGTATTTGGTAGCGACAGGACAGCAGGTGGACTAGAATCTTTCTCAGCTTATGATGGAGAAATGACGCCCGAAAATGATAATGAACCGAAAGAATGGATGGCACAGGTGGAGCCTGGTGTTCAAATCACTTTTGTGTCACTCCCTCGAGGAGGGAATGATCTTAAACGAATCCGTTTCAAGTACGTATATATTTAAAAGATTGTATGATCATGTCAAGTTTTGGAAACAACATACATAGTTATACCTTTTGATATTAGATATGCCACCACGGATGTAACTTTCCGAATTGATTCTCGCTTTTTAACTTTAAACTGGACAACATAGTGTCAAATGGGAAGTTGATTTTATTTTTGTTTAATGAAATTTGATTTGACTTTATAATAATACAAGATCGCGCCTGCTTAACATGTATTAGCCGGGAGATGTTTAACAAATGGCAAGCTCAGAGATGGTGGGGCGAAAACTACGACAGGATAATGGAGTTATACAATGTCCAGAAATTCAATCAGCAAGGTCTCAGCACTCCAGGGAGATCCGAGGATGGAGTAAACTCACATCACCTTTTCTTGAATTTTTGCTCTTTACTCTTATCATGATATTGTAAATTAATATTTCAACTCTTCACTTGCTTTTATTGCAGAGAGACTCGACGTATTCTAGGCTCGGAACTGCCTTAGAAAGCCCTCGAATGACTCCATCCTTAAACAAAGAGTGGACTCCTAGGTATAATCTCCCAGGCAGCAGCCAATATTTCAATCCTGGATCAAGTGCTTACTCGAGTAGTGGCATGAAAAATGAAATGTCTATGGAAGCTTCAAGAATGACAACTTCTTCAAGAGACGAGGCTTCAGTTTCTATTAGCAATGCAAGTGACATAGAATCTGAGTGGATTGAAGAAGATGAGCCTGGTGTTTATATTACTATTAGACAACTTGTTGATGGAACCAGAGAACTTCGACGTGTCAGATTCAGGTAAATAAGTCTTAAAACTCATGAAACTTCAGAGTTGAAGTTTGAAAATGTCTGAATTTTAGTGGTTTTGTTGTAGCCGTGACAAATTTGGAGAGGTGCACGCGAAGCTTTGGTGGGATAGTAACCGCGACAGGATACAAGCTCAATATCTTTGCTAGTCAAATCAGAGGCAAATTTAACAATGGAACAGATACTATCTTAACTTTAGAAGACTCAACTTACAAATGTTGTTTTAAAAAGGCTTTAGGCGGAATTTTCTTTGTAACTAGTTGCTTCTTTTCAGGTGTTTTATCTGTCTTTGCCACGGTTTTTTTTCGAGATTTTGTTGAGGCAGTGCCCATTTTTTCTTTCTGGTTTAATGGTGCCAATGACAGAAGGCAGGCATTAGATTTCATGGTGTTTTACTGATGGAATACCACAATTGTTGAGCTTATGAAGTAGAAAATAACTGGAACTTTTTAGTTGTCGACACACATGATCCAACGGTGGTTGCTAAATCTCTTGTCCCACACATATACGACACTATGAAGATGCATAACACTAACAAGAACAATTTCTTTAATATACGAATTAATCAATATTTGTAAAAATGCGAATCACGATTTTTAAAAGTTACGAAATTACAATGCACGATTTCTTGTATTTGGTTGTCAAATTTCAGTTTTAATGTGCTGTTTTTATTTCATCAACAATTTTAGTTATTTTTCGACACGATGATATTGAAATTATTAAAAAAAATACAGAATTTTGTGAAATTACCTTGTTGACTGCAATAAATTTCTATTAGCTAAGTTCAGTGAATTGTGTCATTTATTCATTTATCATTATTATTATTTATTATCTATAGGTATTAGTTGCTTTTGATGAAGCAGCCATTCTTTTTCTTACTTCTTTTGTGTCTTTCTGTTTTGTGTTTTTGGTGTTCAAATTTTGGATAAAATTGAAAAAATTGTAAATCCCAACCGAAATACCCAAGCACTGAATCAAATGAAAATTAAATTTTTTTATTTCGAATATAAATATTAAAATCGAAGTTTATATAGTTCGGTTTTGGATTATATATATCACAATCGAACCGACTGAAATTTCATTTGAGTAATTATTTTATTTAGATTATATATTTTATGATATTTAGATAATGAAGAGTCATTTTGAATAATTTTTAGTTGAAAATTATTTATTTAGACGTTATATTTAAAGATTTTACTAAGAAATTATCAAATAATATATTATATTTAAAAACATATTTTTATTATTAGTTTAAATAATTGTCAAAATCGAATTAACCAAATTAAGATAATCAATTTGTTTTGATAGAAAATTGAACCGTACCGAAGAAAACCAATTTAGATATTGAATTATATATTTTTAAAATCGAAAAAACCAAAAAACAAATCGAAAACCTAACCGAAGAGATTGATGAACACCCCTACTCATCTGTTCTCATTTCAATTTCAATATTTCAAAATTTTAACTATATTTGAAGGAAAAAATTGGGAAAGACTGATTTTTTCTACTATGTCCAACCTAAAGTTAAGAATTAAAATTAAAATTTATATGGTTTTGTTTGATGTACAAATGTGATAAATTATTCTTCGATGATTTGCAAACAATAATTGCATTTTATGTTAGATTTGGTCTCTTTTATTTCTATCCCGAAAATTTCTAACATGTAGTAGCGATAGATTTCGTATGTTGTTTATGTTACAAGAGAGAAATTTACTTTATATTCGATTTGTTTAGGCAAAAAACTCTCATGAGATGGTCCCACGGATCAATTTCGTGGGTCGAATCTCTTATTTGGGTCATTCATGAAAAAATATTACTTTTTATGCTAAGAGTATTATTTTTTATTGTGAATATCGGTATGGTTGACCCGTCTCACAGATAAAGATTCGTGAGACTGTCTCACAAGAGACTTACTCATGTTTAGGTTATTCGATCAAATTCTAGATGAATAATGTTTTAGTTGTTTTGTTTTTCAGATTTTTGTCCCGCCTTTGATTTTCCACGGGAGTTCTGATCAAGAGAGTTTGTGCAAACCTGGAATTGTATTTTCCTTGGATTTGCACTAGGATGCAATATTAGCTATTATGGATAATAAATGTTGATGATTATAAATTATAAAATCATGAAAAACTGAGTGATAAAAAGTATGAATTATAGTGAACTCATATATATTTTTATTTTTACGTTTAAGTATAAATTCTTAAATGTAAAAAGAGTCATTCAAATTTGAAAGTTTGACACTTTTTTATAAAATAAAATAGACATTTAAAATAGAAAAAATCTGGAAAATTCACCGCAAGATTTTATAAATATACTCTGCCAATTTTCAGCAATCCAAGCTGAAGTGTCATTTCCTTGGATCAAATTTTGTTTGGGAAAAAGTTTTACCTCGAAGGAAGAGTCCGTCGAAACTATTGTTGGGGAAGAAAAGAGAGAGAAAGACAATGAAATAGAATTTTTTCGTAAGTAACTCCACCCAAAGAAAAAGGGAGATTGGTGTATTGAAGCTGAATTCTACAAAGCACAATGTTTATCTGATATATTTGATCATTTAAGGATCATTCATGTGTGTTAGAATTTATTATAATTTTTTTTGTATTTATGAGAATGAGAATTGATTGAAATTATATACAATAAGTTTTGGTTGGCGGAAAAGTGGAAATCTTTCTCGAAACAGAAGAAAGAAAGCAATATTCGAACTTCTATAAACAATTTGTTGTGCGAAACTTTTTTATGTTTTTCATACTCTGCTGGTTCTTGTATTAGTATCTACTTGGTTCAACTTAGATCACAAGTCTATTTTCGCACACATATTTTACCTTGCTGACTTATATCTTTACCGAGTTAAGATAAATCAACCGTGTTTTGTTAACCCAAGCCAATCTAGCCGAAAATTTGATAATGTGTTTATTTATTCCCTCTAAACTCTCGGTCGATCCCAACGCGTTGTAATCTCCGGTGTAAAATAGTTCACTTGCATGTCTTCATCAACATGCATGGTTTTTCCATTGAAAAACCAAGAACTTTTTCCACTAATTATTTTTTATGTCACATTTTAANAAAAAAAAAAAAAAAAAAAAAAACTCAAGTAACAAATAAAAGAATTAACATCAAATCTGATTTTGACAACAAAAAAAAAACAGTAGAAATCAAAGATGATGAAAGCATTGTGAATTTATCAAAATAATAAGCAAAAAAAAAAACCAAAAAAAAATGAAAAGAAAATAAATGAAGTGAAAATCAAGCAATTAAATGATTGAACAAATTATAGTTATTTGAAATGATAGACAAATTATTTTTTGGAAGGAACTGATGCATTTGCTATTGAATGTAAAGTGATATAAATTATTTGTTTATATTCATTTGCAAAATTACTATCATGCATAGCACATCTACGTTCTTTATTTATTTGCTATTGAATATCAAGTGAAATAAATTTGCAAATTTACGATCATACATAGTACACCCACGTTTGTTATTCGTACATTATGCTAGTAATAATAAACGACTCACAAATCAACCTGTCCCTGTTTGGATCAAATTCGTTCATCATGTTTAGATTAAAATGCTTCGACTTCGGGAATAACAAAACAGAAAATTGACCAACACAAACCCAAATTGCACAAGTAGGAGTCAAATGTCCTAGAAGATTCTAAGCAACACCCAAACTTTTTGTTACCAACATTTCCACAAATGTTGTATCAAAACATAATATCAAACCCACAACCTGACAGAACAAAAATTATAACGAGTACCGAATCAACTTTAAAGGGTACACATGGTTCTAGGTCAGAAACACGGGATAGCATCAACACGAATGGGCAATCAGCGCGATAGCATCACAGTTTTATTCAACCCGCCATTTTCCTATTGTAAGGTCGTCTTGGAAGCTCCTGAGTTGGTCCAAGCAATAATTCTGATGGCACATGCCAACCTCCAGCCTTCATAGGTGGAGGCACATATGGGTTCACAAGTGAACTACCAGAGCCCACGCCCATGTTTGCCAACTTCTCAGTAGTATCAGAAATTGCACGAGTCTTTCCCCTGTTACCAGCTGCATTTACACAGATAGAAAGAATCCCAGCCGAAGTTAGATGGATATTCTTATGCAAGATTTTTTTTTCATTAGCAAAGACAAGAATCTCAATAAAAAATTCCAGCTTCAATTAGCACAGTATCTATATTGTCCAAATATATGATATGATTATTAACCAGACTAGGTGGTTCCTATGTGGAAAATATTGATTTAACCGACCCTGATGGAACGTTCCATAACAAAGAAAAGCCGCTATGTGGAGGCCAAAAATTTCAATATAAAATATTGTAAAGAAGAAATCGAGCACGGCTCAAAATGTTCACCTCAAACTGAAGAAAATGATGTTTCTACTTACATGGGCCATTCATGCCAGGGGGTTGATACCTTGGCTGTTGCTTCACATAGTTCTTCAGAATCTTGTCATTTTTAACCATATCCTGTATCACAGATAGGACAAACATCAGAACATTTATTAACCAAAAAATATCTAAAAACTCATACAAATTATACAACACAATGTACCACTCAACCAATTAGCTCAAGCAAAATCACATTCCAACTTACCTGAGTGTTCATATCCAACTTCCTTTGCACATCTGATGTAAAGAAATAGAAGAAGTTACTAATGCTTTCTTACAGATCATGCCACCCAAAAAACACGAGCATACATACAAAAAATAATTATTTTAATGAGTGTAAAATCCAGTACTGAGAAAGATGAAGGCAAAAGCAAACACACAGGATACTCCCCCACCCTGCATTAATAGTATCATGTCTAGCTTCCACAAAACAGTAATTATTATCCAACACAGGTATAGATATATTAATCATCTTGAAAAGAACTCAAAACCCATTAACTGATGCTTCCCACAACAGAAAATTTGGGGTTGACTCCCTTAAAATATATCTTAAAAAATATGACCTGATGCATATGTTATGGCTTGAGCAAGGTCGTGAATTTAAAAAATTGTTGTTTGGAGCTTAGATTTTAAACCATCCCTCACACAACTCAATGAACAGCAATTTAGGCCTGCCCTTCCCAGCCCCATCTCTCTTTTTATTCAATTTCTTTTTCCATCTCAATATAATATATTGTTTAAAATTTATCTTGACCATATGATGCTAATCATCTGTCTTTCTCATTTACATTCTACATAAGAGCACAACCTGCACGACTCTTGATTCAAATCAACAATAATTACAATTTTATTAAAAACATAATACCTGCACCCAAAGATGCCTGGGATTTGGCAGTGTAAAAACTGTTGCTGGGCTTTGGGCTTGATAAAGTAGCTGCATGTCTCCTTCCACATTTTTGCTCCAAAACTCCTCTTGTTCCCACTGCAACAACTCATATCTTAACACCAATTCCCCTAATTTTTATCAAAGATAGAAGAGAGTATGGCAACCAAAGACTAACCAGAAGGAGGTGTTCTTGCAATGGTAGCTTTAGCACGCAATGATGGTGGAACATAAAAGCAACTCTGAACATTGTAAAAACAATTCTTATCATTTGAGAACACTTAACCATGTCGTGTGTACAAACAATCATATCAGATAGCCAAATTAAAAAGGAAAGAAACTTAAAATTATTAGAGTTTGATACCTGGAAGAAGGGGTGTTGAAGAGCCTTCAAGGCGGTTGGCCTCTTGCAAGGATCCCATGAACAAAGTGACTACAGTTGGCAAAAACACGAGACATAATTCAAAAGTTTAGCGGCAAAAAAAAAATTGATTCCAAGAAAAAACAGGTTTCACAAATTAGCGTTCATCATTTAGAACAATTCAGGTATGTGAAGTTCACGAAAATATCAGGTAGGGAGGGATGGATGGATGGATGGATGGATGGATGGAGGAAATGAAGATGACATAATTTCTTACCGTGATAAGATTGATAACATCCTCGCCAACACCTGGTATCAACGCAGCGAGATGGACCCCAGCAACCTGCCATGTAACTATATTAGTGTACAGAAGTAGTCTTCGGGGCTAATCAACAAACTATCATCCCATCAAATAAAATAGCAAAACATGAAATGAAACATGTTTGAACATAAATATTCTGGTAGAAAAGTGTCAAAAATCATAGAATAATTTCATTGTATTATTTTCCAATAGCTACGTGGTATTTATACAACATACTAAACTATTAAAAATGAAAACCCTTCTTAATCGTAGTAATCCCCTGACTTAAGAAAACCAAATATGCACCTAAATCAATCTAAGATACATAGTATCAAATAAAAATTTACAAGATATTATTTATACAATCTTCCAACACAAACACAATATCTTCAGTTTTTAACACTCCCCCTCAAGCTAGGAAGAAGACATCTTCCGTTCCCAGCTTGGAAACAATCATTTGCAATATTGTACTCTGGAGTCCTTTTGTAAGCACATCGGCAATTTGGCCAGTCTTTCTACAATAAGTGCACCACAAATCTTTCTTACTCTTTCGACCTTCATTTTGATATTTATGCCCTTCCATACTCCTTAATCTGAAGTTCTGGAACCTTCACGACCATCACCAACCGCTCTGAATTTTGAGGCTCAAACATCACACTTCTCCGACTTTCTTCAGCCTGAATCAAAGATATTGTTTCTTCCAAAGATGGTATCTCATCTTTTCCTAGAATTTGGACCCTTACTTGATCGAATTTTGGGTTCAATCCAGCTAAGAAATCATAAAATATGTCCTTCTCAAATAATTGTTTTAGAGTTGATGCATCTTCTGGACAGTTCATCACAATGATCCGATAATGATCAAGTTCCTGCCAAAGATTTTGAAGTTCGTTGGCGTACTTAGTGATCGGTTTATTTCTTTGCTTGGCCGATCGCATCTTTATTTCGATTTCATAGACATCGCATCTTTATTTCGATTTCATAGACATGAGTAGTATCACGAGCCTTCGAATAAGTTCGTTTGATTGACTCCCAAATGGTCTTTGCAGATGTCAAAAACATGACAGTGTCACTAATCCTTGGATCCATCGACCCCCACAGCCACGACATGACCATAGAATCAGCTTCGTCCCACGCATCGAAGCCTTCTTCTCCTGGTTTGGGTCCAGTTCCAAGAAGGTGACTAATTCTCACTTTTCCCTTCAAATAAGTCCGCACAAATTGGGACCATTTCAAGTAGTTCTTTCCATCCAATCGATAGTTCGTCCGATATTTGGCAAGTCGCCAGTCGTTGGATTGAGATTTACATCTTCGATCTGGCAGATTGCTTCACTAACTACAATTTTTCTTAAAGCTTGGGAATCAAACATGATTAAGGAATGAAGAGAACGACGGAGTTGTTGGGTAGAGAAAAAACGTGAATTTAGGAAGAAAAAAAAACGGCTCTGATACCATGTCAAAAATCAGAGAATAACTTCATTATATTATTTTCCAATAGCTACGTGGTATTTATATAACATACTAAACTGTTAAAAATGGAAACCCTAGATCTTAATCATAGCAATCCCTTGACTTAAGGAAACCAAATATACACATATATCAATCTAAGATACATAATATCAATTACAGATTTACAAGATATTATTTATACAATCTTCCAACATAGTCACAATATCTTCAGTTTTTAACAAAAGGTTTTTAAAATTGTACAACACACAAATCAAATGTTCACAAGCGCAATTTCTCTAGAAGCAATTTGTTTAATTTTGCCATATAAATGAAGTGTTCTGAGGTAAGGCTTTACTTATTTTCTCGATATTTTTAATTTTATCCTTATGGTAGAAAATTAGCTTTAAAAATAAAAAATATTTATCTTAAACCAATGTAGACAGAAAATAATGTCCTTGATGGAGAACAAATTAATGCTTCTGACACTACATTTATCTGCATCCGGTGAAAAATGTAACACTCACTAGCGGGAACTGGTAACTTATGGCATTAGCAAGTTCAATCCCCTCAGGCCATTCATTAATGGTTGGGCTGCCTATCACAGAGCATATTTTGTAAATTTCATCTGCCTCACTGCACCATAAAATAAGAGAACGTTAAAGCAGGTCAGACTTGTCATATGAGAAACAGGTAACATGCTTGAAAGAGATGAAACATCTAGAAAATTATACAAGTCAATGGCGATGGAAACTACTCGGAAGCTGTGAAAAGAAAGGAACAAATAAATCTTTAAAGGGAGTACGGAAAACTATAAAACATTCTCAACGGTAAGAGAGCACCAAATGCTAGTTTAAACTAAAAATCATTCAGTCCATTATTAATTGAGGGTACAACCTATTTCAGCTAAAGTAATTGATTATGTTTATTAAATTGCGGCAAGACTATATTCGAATCTCAAAATATTGATAGGAGGATATCCCGTTCTCCATTTGTGCTTTTATTTTTATGTATGGGCTGAAAACAAATTTCACAATACGTGTGCTTTTCCCTTTTAAAAATAGGTAGGAGTATAAAAGTACTTGGCAAGACAAGCTGACAAGGTGATGAAAAAGCTAGTAACACAAGCAATTTGTACCTAGACTACAAAACTTGTTAAGATTGGGGTTTGGACCTAACTCAACCCAAAAAATTAGCTCAAAAGGGAGAATTTTCCAAGTCTATATATACAACTCCCAAAAATTCCTCTAACCGATGTGGGACATTTAACAAGACTCAATAAAAGTGACATATGAGAGGCAGACATCACTTGCGACAATCCACCCATCTAATCATATCAAATTCTAGAAAAGAATAAATAAGAAGGCCTCTACAGAAGGAAAACCTTGAGCCTGGAAATAGAGGACGGAGTGTGCATAATTCAGCCATTATAGCACCCATTGCCCACATGTCTAGAACAAAGAAGAGAAAATCTTAATATCTCATGAGAAAACTTCAAGGAAAATTTTTATCACATATACTTACCAACCGGTGGTCCATAAGTTGGTGACTGAAGCAGAACTTCAGGAGCTCGGTACCTGCATATTACAAGTTACAGATACCTACATGAATACAAGAATAGAAATAAACAGGAAGGAAGAGAAATAACTGCCCACCAGCGTGTCGAGACATATTCAGTGAACGGAGGTTGAGAATTGATCTCACGAGCAAGACCAAAATCGGCAATTTTTATGACATCCTTTGATACTAGCAAGTTCTCTGATATGAGCATTAACCAATAACAGCAAATAAAAATAATAGGAAAACCACATCTAAAAAATACACAGCACGTCGATCAAGCAAATTCAGGATAGGGTATGCAAAAGTAAGCTGGTTCGTAAGCTTTTTAATCTAACTAAAAATATTATTCAATTGGCATTCAAAATTATTGCACTCAACACGAACTCGAATATGTTCGACTATGTGTTCAAACTGAATCTGAGGCTGAACTATTTGTTTGACATTCTCATGAGTCCCAATATTTTATAAACACCCTCCAAATGCATGTGCTCAAACCTGAATTTGAGTCTTTGTTTGATTAAAACTCGATAATTAAGTTCAACCAAATGAGTCAAGCTCAAATTCAAACTTCAAGCAAGTATAAAATAATCCGATTTCTAACTATGGGCAGGTTAAAAATTTTGAGCTCAACCTCAACATGAAAAATTAGTAATATTTGACTCGATTCAATTCATTTGGATTCCATTCTAGATGATAACAAATAGACTTTTTCCAACACGCACATTCCAGTTTGTAAATGGCTTGAGGATCCACGAACAAGTATACCTATTCTGCATAATGCAAAAGAAATATTTATCGCACAACTAACCAAGTAGAACTGAACCAAATTTTATACTTGATGAGTTATCGTAAATAAATTCATTAAAGAATTCATAATCAAACTGGAAAAATGTAAAACCAAGTGAACTGAGAATCAAAACGGTAGGCATGGACCAAGCCCACAAGGTTGAAACACAGGTATTATCATGATAAGCTCCAATCTCCAAACTATCCAAATAAAATTGCTGGATATCACAGGCAAGTAGGTTTCAGTCATGTTGCAGCAATAGGTGAGTCCTAACCTGGCTTGAGGTCTCGATGAAAGTATCCTCGTTGGTGCATATAAGCGAGACCTTGAAATACTTGGAAGCACCAGTTTTTCACCTCGGTTTCTGAAAACAGCTTTCCTCTGTCTTTCATAAGCTGGTATAAATTACATTCCTGAAAAGGTAACACATTATGAGAATCTATATGTAGTATGAGATTGGTAAGACAGACAGGAAAACAAACGAGAATGCATACCATATACTCAAAAACAAAGTACAAGATATCATTTTCCCTAATTACTTCCTTAAGCTTTACAATGTTTGAGTGGCTCATTTTCCTCAGTGACTGACAAAAAAGAAACTTGTCATTTATCTCATACATAAAAGGTTAGCTTAAGAAAACCAACCAAAAATGCAAAACTCTTGTCACCTTGACTTCTCTCAGGCTTATACATTCTTCCCATGAGTAATATTTCTTCTTCATTTTTTTAATAGCGACCTATGCATGAATTAGTTGGAAAAATTTTATTTTAAAAAATCTCATACATTCAACTTTGAGTGCGGGAATAAATTCAAATCAGAATGCGCCCAACATCAAAAGTCAAAACTAACATAAACCTACCACTTCAGCAGACTGCTTGCTTAAAGCTCGCCATACAGTTCCAAATGTACCACTACCAACTTCCCTAATGATCTTGTATCTGCATGGGAAAATATTTACAGCTGAAAACAATAATAAACAAAGTGAAAACAATAACAAACAAAGTGACAATACGTGGAAAAAAAGATTCAGGATTACAGCACGCAACACCTTTCCATTTTGTAGTTCGGCTTCTTGTGGCACTGTTACTCGGAGAACAATGAGTAGACAACAAAAATTATTAAATCTTATAGATTCACTAGATTACTTAACGCAACAACTAGAAAGGCCTGGCTGATTCAGCAACCCCCATCATCAACTTTTTAGCTGCAATCCACTGTGAGTAGACCAAAAGGAGTACGATGGACAGGCTTCATAGCCTTATTCAGGAAATGTACCATATCAAAGATTTGAATGAGTAGATGAGGCCGGAAAGGCAGTGAATATAAGGAGCTGCATACCATCTTGATACTAGTTAAAACTAAATGATTGCATCAGGTCCTACCCAATAAATGTAGTCATTGTCTCGAGACACAAAGGTCTACCACAGTAGCAGAGGTAAAAATACTGAACTTGGTGCAAACATTTGGCCAACAAAACCTTGCCTCATTCAGGTCATCTTTCAGAGAGAGAAAATCAGAGTTCTGATAGAATAATACTTGGCGCAATTACAGAGCAACAAGCTAGCTAATGCTTAATCACACAAAAATCTGCCTTTCCAAACCCTTGCAGAATTCGACCCTGGTATAAACAAAGAAAAAAATTAACCTCAAGTACATGATCATCATCCTATATGCTAAAATGACTAGGAAATACCTCAGAAACTGGTGATTAAAGGATCTCAGATGCATGCTGCTCTAACAACTATAGGATTGTTCAAGAAGAATAACAAAAGAATGGGAATCAACAGTATAACTAGTGTCCAGAACACACACAGTGCGAGCAACCCTTCGTAGAACTGCTCTGAAGTTCCGACATCTATTTTATTTTAGAAGAAATGCACGTTCGGTTTCCTGTGCAGCTCATTTAAGAGAAGATGTCCACTAAGTGCAATTAAAGAACGAAATGAGAAGAAATGCTCTGAGGACAAAAACCCGCCATTCAAGAATTTCCTGGAATGACAAAACTCGGTGCTGGTAGCAATTTGACCAGAGGATATCATGCTCCATGTCCTAGATAATTTTAATTGGTTCAAATTAAAATCTAGCACAACCTGAAAGCATAAAGAAACAAACTAAGTTAGCTACTTGGAAACTTATATGCAGTTAAACTTAAAATAGCTTCAGGCATACAGTGTACATGGGAATAAAGTACACATACGTTATAATGGCAAATGAAAGCAACAACAACATGGTATTTTTCAATAAAAAGATCGACAAATTATTTATCTACTGCTCATTCCAGATAATAATAAGATCACCACCTGGAAGTAGAACATAAAGATCCTGATTCTAGAAGCAAACTTAAAAGAAATCAGAAGATAATTATTTACATTGAATGTAAATGAAAAAATTTGAAGTAATCTTTGGTGTGGAGTCCAAATAATTCTTAAACAAAAATAAGCATTAAAGAAAAATATAATTCAGTTGCAAGCATCACAATAGGTATATCAATATGTAAGACTGAAAACATTTAGAAAGAATAGAATAGTATACAACAAATAAATGTAGCCCAAGTTCAGAGTCCTCAAGACCTCAACTTAGCAAATTTTAACCGGTTCCCATGTATAACTTCATATAACATATACAGAAATCAATAGGCAGTCTCGATTTGAAAAGCCAATCATATTCAACTAGATAAAGAGCATATACTAAAACATCGCAAAACCTACTAGACTCACGCATAACCCAAACTTCAATGAGATAAATATGAGTCACAACACGGAACGACACAAACACATGAAGATTCAAAACTAACCAATGACAGAACATATAGAGATCAGCATCAACCCAGAAACAGCAACAGTTGAAATAAGAAATAATTACATCATACCATACGATCAAACATTAGCAGGTACATTCATACATACATATGCATAGAAAGATGAGAAACAAAAAATACCCGAATCCAAACAATGTCAAAATTGAAATGATACTAGATGGAAATAATTGCAATGAAAACAGCAAAGAGCATACCCTATTAAAACCAAAATTCAAACCCACGCTCAAAAACTACCTCAAATATCCTACTCTTAAATTTAAAACGAAAACCCACACCAGATCCCAGTATATTCGATACAAAAAACTTGATAACAAAAACCAGATCTAACCAATCACACCATAATTAAAAGCACACGTAGTGCATGCATACACGCATACAAAGAGACCAACAAGAGGAAAGAAATCCTGAGAGAAACGTATAACCCAAGAAGAAGACAACCAAACATCCAAATTCAAACAATATATCACACCAAATTCTAAAAGGGTCCCGCCAATTGCAATCAAACACCAATAGCTCACACCTAAACATCAATCAGAAACCTACGCCAGATCTTCTAACATCGACACAGAACCCGCGATGATAAAAATCAGATCACAGCCCCAGTAACGGAAATACACACATGTAACGACGGAAAATCAGAGGAATAGAGATACCTGCAAGGACGGTATAACCTAAGGTGAAAGAGAGAAGAATTTATGACAAAATAGCGTACAACATTGACCCACTCTTAAAATTTCTTAAAAGCATCAAAGTTTTAGGATAAAATTATTTTTATTTTTTTAATCAAAAATATTAATTATTAATTTTTATATCAAAATATTTTTTTTCAAAATTATTATTTTTATATTAAAAATATTATTTTTAATACAAAAATATTATTTTATAATATTTATTTATTTGACATAAAAACTAATATTTTTGATTATTTGACATAAAAATATTATTTTTTAGTCAAAAATATTAGTTTTTATGTCAAAAGTATTATTTTCAAAACATGCTTATCTGACATAAATTAAATGTATTAAGTTTCGTCTGGACAACAACTTAAAAAATGTTTTAAGTGTTTTACAAGTTAAAAAACTTTTAAAAAAAAGTATTTTTGGACAGCAAATCCTGATCTTCACTCTTTCTCGATCCAAGACAAAAGAAAGAAAAATGGAAGCCCTTCAATTGAAGGGATTCTTTTATTGTTCGATACAGTCAATTAGCGGAATACGCGCGAAAGAACCAATTCTAGCATGGAGACGGACCGGGGGATTCCTAAGCCAATTGACAGGGCAGTTTGAAATTCTAGGAAATCCCTTTTTTACATCTTTCGACAGGTGGATAGTCTAAGTAAGCAAGCGATTTAAGTAAAACATTATTGATTTTTTTTAAAAAAAAAAAGTTTTATTAAAGTATACTTTGTAAAACAATCAAGAAGTATTTTTAATGTATTTAAGGGGAAATGCGGATTAAAACACAGGTCCAATGGGTCATGGGTCGTACCATTTTGTAAATGGGTCACTTCACTCACAACTCTCCCTTCCATAGACCATAGTCCTAATTGTTTTCTCTCGTTTTTCGATCGCTCATTTCTCCCCCCTAATCAACATCAATGTATGGGCTCAATGTGACTCTGAGAATCGTGTTGTAACCGAGTTGAGTCTTCTACAAGCAGTTTGGTATTCAAAGCTTGTAATGTGATATGGTTCATCCTACATCGTTTGTGTCTCGTGAGTTTATAATCTTTTGGTGATTGTTGGCTTGGAATGATATCCATACCATCATCTTATATTCATTTTTATGATTAATTTAAAAATTTTACTTAGAGGAATGTATATTGTTCATGGCTATGGATAGATAAAAGATGTCTCTCTAAAGTTCTTAAGACTGAAATATTAAAATACTAAAACAATCATTTCATTTGTTTTGCGACCTGGATGGCTATGTTGAACAAACGTGAGACTCAACAATATCCTATGGAAACCATGGTTACAAATCAACATCATGGATCTTTGTGGTTTACACATAACAATGAAATTAACAATACATGAACAAAAAAAAATGACACATGTCTGCTCTAAATTTTGTAGTATTCTTTTTTGGTGTATTTTGAAATTGATATCATGTTCTGCTTTGGATTTAATTTAGTCATTTGAAAATTTTAGACAAACTCTGTGTGTAGCAAAATAATATTCATTGGTTTCATTTTAATTTACCCGATGATCATTTTAATTTAAACAAACGTTAAAAAAGCTGGATTTCTTTTTCATTAATGTCTAGTCCAGTTCCCACTTTGCTCCTCCCATTAACTTAATAATAATATTATTATTATTATTATTATTATTATTATTATTATTATTTTGTTTTCGAAAACGTTTGGACGTGCCAAGGGAAATCCAGGTTTGCCTTCGTCTGTAGTCGCATGCACCTTTATTTTAGCCTAAGATCGTGATGGAATTCATCTGTCTATATTTTGTTGCCAACGGATAAATGGGAAAGTAAATATTAATGTATTTTAATTGTTGGGAAATGATGCGTCTATGCAAACAAATTAATTTAATCATTTTTAGACATCATTGAATCTTGCAATGAAAGTGACTCATGGAAATATTCCGTCATTTTCAAGTTTCTTCCAACTGATGGCAACTATATTCGGTGCTAACCCCCGAATCAATATGGGCACCAAAATGATGAAGAGGGGAATTGCGAAATACTTGTACCTTGTATGATTTATTTCCTCCTCTCTTCCCTTGTACCAAAAGAATTGAAAGAAAAGATGTATAAAATGCAACCAAAAAGACATATAGACTCGAGGGGAGGTCCAGATCATGAGAATAACGACATAACTTTGTTTGAAGGGATGATAGATGAGAATGTCACTAATGTCTCGCATCGGAAGATTAAGATAAAGATCAGTTGGGAGAGTTCTCGTATGAAGTATTTTGAGTAAAGTCAAAACAAATCATTGAGGTTTTATGTACAGAGTAGATGGATCATGTTTGCCTTTTGACAAATGGGATTCATTGACTGCTGATGTTATTTATGATGAAATTAAGAACTCACTCTTTGATATTGATGTTGATAAAGCCCCTGGAGCTGATGGGTTCGGTTCTTTCTTCTTCAAAAAATCTTGGGATATTATCCAACATCATGTTACGGCAGCTGTGAGTGAATTCTTCTCAACTGGTCGGTTATTAAAACAGTGGAATCATGCGGTCATTGCTCTCATTCCTAAGAAGGTGGATGCTTCGACAGTTATTGATTTTCGTCCCATCTCTTGTTGCACTGTGTTCTACAAAATCATCTCGAAGATACTATCGAATAGACTTGCATCTGTTGTGGGAGAATTGATCGATAATGCTCAAGCGGCGTTTATTAAGGACCGATCCATTGTGGATAACATCCATCTAGCACAAGAACTCTTGAGGAAGTATGCTCGTAAAAGAGGCTCTCCCCGGTGCATTTGAAGGTAGATATTCAGAGAGCATATGACACTGTGGACTGGACTTTTCTGGAGGAGATTCTGATCCTTTACAACTTTCCTCCCAAGTTCGTTAAATGGATTATGGAATGTGTCTCAACCACTTCCTACTCCATAGCACTCAATGGACGTTTCTATTGTCATTTTAAGGGATATAGATGATTAAGACAAGGGGATCCTCTATCTCCTTACCTTTTTACTCTCTATATTGAAGTTCTCTCTCGATCGTTAAAATGTATGTCTAGATCTCAGAGATATGGTTTTCATCCTAAGTGCCTTAACTTTCATATTACGCATTTGGCTTATGCTGATGACCTGCTACTACTGTCTCGGGGTGATGCTGTGAGTGTTGGGATGGTTATGAATTGCTTGAATGAGTTTGGGGACATGGCTGGATTGCGAGTCAATTTACTCAAGTCGAATATATACTTGTCGGGGATGGATGAAAGACCAAACAAGATATTCTTAACATCACTGGTTTCTCGCCTGGTACACTACCGTTTCGTTATCTCGGCATCCCTCTTGCTGTAAGGAAATTGAGATCATCAGATTATTGCAAACTTGTGGATGCCATTGCAGCTAAGATCAATTCATGGCCTAGGCACTCCCTCTCATATGCAGGTAAGATTGAGTTAATCAGATCGGTGGTCCAAGGTATTGAATGCTATTGGTTATCTATCTTGCCAATCCCCAATTATGTAATTTCGTCCATTTATTCTCTATGCCGAAAATTTGTTTGGCATCCCAAACATCCTCCTATTGCGTGGGAAAATCTGTGTAAGCCATTGGAGGATGGGGGACTTGAACTAAAGGATTTGATGGCTTGGAACAAAGCTTTAATTGCTAAAACACTTTGGAAGATACAATTGAGAAAGGAGAGCTTGTGGATCAAATGGGTTAATAATATTTATAGCCACTTTAGAGACGTTTGGCATTGGGGATGGCACAAGGAAGAATCACCTTTAATTAAGCAAATCATTTCATTACGGGATGAGCTCCTTCGTAGATCAGGTTCGGTGGCTGCTGCTTCTATTTTGCTGAATTCTTGGTTTGCTCGTAATCACGGGTTTCGTAGTGCATATGACTTCTTCAATAAATCGACTGGTAAATGGCTTTGGAAACCACTGATCAGCCGATCGTTCATCCTACCCAAACACAGATTTACGTTTTTGCTTCTGGCTCATGCGAAGCTCCTGACAAGAGATCGGCTTCCATTTGTTGTTGACAAATCGTGTGTATTATGTAAAAGCGAGCCTGAATCAGTACATCACTTGTTCTTCAAATGCTCTTTCTCCTCGGCAATTTGGAAGGATATTCGAGCGTGGCTAGGCATGTCTAAAAGAATGGAATCTTCAGAACAACTTATGGTGGAAAATCGGTTCTAGCTAGGATGCGATTATCAGCTCTCGCAGCAACTATTTACACCGTTTGGAATGCTCGGAATAGGACCATGTTCGATGAAGAAGATCATAGGATTGAAGACTTGGTGCGTAAAATTAAGATTATTGTTTTTCGCTGTATTCCTAGCTCTACTGACATGTTTGATACTATGGATAGATTTGTGATTCGGGTGGTTAGGGATTAATTCTTCCCGGGTATGCCCGGTGTACTTGTACTTTAACTTTTTACCACATTTTAATGAAGTCATTTTCATAAAAAAAAAATACAAGAATATATTTTGGGACCGCCCGCTATTCGTGTGTATTCCTTCATCTTGACATAAAGGAGAACATATTCATGGCCAAATTTTAAGACATTGTTTGGCCAAATTGGTAATGATTCCTTCCCTACTCCCATTCATTTCTAAATTCTCTATCTCCTGGATTCTCCAGCTAATTTATCCCAAGAAAATGAGATAAATCCAAAAAAACTTGGATTTTAGCTCTTCCGGAATGGCTTGCTGGGTTGATATGGAATTTATGTTCATCTTGAAGTTGACAGCTATGACGGTCACCAGTCATATTATTACTCTTTTTTAACTAGAGAAGATATTTATTACAATTGAATCTCGAGCCCTCGTCACAAATTTTGGGACCTCTCGAATTTCTTACTGGTGAATAATGTGGGATGATTGCAGCGATCTCTGGACAAGGAACAACCATGTCATTGTCCGTTGGCAGAACCATCCATGATCCAATCTCAGTGTACACCTATAATGATTTCTAATGAAACTAAAACAAAAACCATTCTTCAATAACATCTGCATATACACACTGGCAAGCCATTTTGTATCATTTATAAATATCAGACACAGGTCTCCCCTTCGTCTAATGAGATACAAGTATTTAATATGCATGCAAGCTTGAGACTGTGTCGAGCAGTTGCGGCATGATACAACGTTAAAGGAGGAGATTCGACAAGAAAATGGGAACAATATGTCACAACCATATATCAATAGCTTAAAACTAACAGATTAAACAGGGGACTTGAAGTGAACTCTCGACTGTTGGATCAACGAGTCGTCCCAGAGTGCGGCCAGGAAAGCTTCCATAGTTCATCCATGGCTGCCTTTGTCATCTCCATTTATCATCTTTCCCATGTTCGGTACAAGGGATCTTGGCCGCCACGGAGGAGCCGAAAACGAGTAGCAAAAGCAAGAGGAAAGCTTTGAAATGGAACATTGTGGCCTGTGGGTGGTTTCTTTTGCCAAGGATAATGGATGATGAGAAGATTATTCTACACACACACACTCTCTTCAAATATGGATATTACCACTGAATTTATGCTTAATTTTCTTTTAAACAAAATTGGATTACACAAAAATATTTGTTTTTAGGCTAAGTAATAAGCTTTACCAACTGCCAAATACAAAAACGATCAACTCGAATTTGGTTATAAAAAAATTAATGATCTGATTTGATTCGTAGAGAATCAGCTAACTTTGAGTCCAAACTCAGGGGGTCCGGGTCAATGATGAGGTAACTTGTGACTATCCTAATAACATGGATCCAACGTTGTTTTTAAATCTTAATAATGAATATTACAATTAGAAAATTGAATTTTTGGTTCTGGATATTTATCTATGCGATTGTGATACTTAATTTTGTCAAATTTCTTATTTTTGTTTTTTAATAATTTTAATTACTTGATAGCTAAAAAAATTTTAATTACTTTTTAAATCCTCATCTGTTATCCTTCTTCGCGCACCGAGTAAACTTTGATATAACTTAATAACCTGCAAACTACGCTAATCAAGTAAACGTACTCAACAAGCATGTGTGACATGTTCATCCAAAAAGATGTTGGTAACATAAGTTTTTACGTCATAGATAACATCAGGGGTGATCACGGTGCGATTTTACAGTTTTTTTTAAAAAAAATTCAAACCGAGTTGCCATATGCGGTCGGTTAGTATTTTGAAAAAATAATCGCGGTTTTACACGAAAAATTAGCCTTACAGTTTTGAGCGGTTTCAAGCGGTTGCGGTCGGTTTACGATTTTTTTTAATGAAAAATATGATAACATATATTCTAATTTATTTGAAAACAACAACAATATATTGTCTTCAAATATAAAATAAAGTCAAAGCATATAAAGATCAAAATAGATAAAACAATAATAAAGATTCAAAACTAAGTTAATAATTTAACAACACAACACATTCACAACAAAAAATGACATTTACACTATTTTATCCTTTTTTTACTTGCAAACAAAATATTGTAGCAAAATAAATAAATATTTTAATAAAAGACTAATATGAAGAATAATTAAGAAAAGATAAGTTTTATTTGTAAGAATAATAGTTTTGAAGAGAGTTATGATATAATGAATGATGACTTCTTTATTTGAATATGTTGTTTACAAATGATTATATATGACAAATAGTTTAGGCGGTGTAGATGCGGTTCTTGGCAAAAAACATAAATAAACCGCGTATGCTGTGCGGTTTATGATTAATATTTTTTATCACGGTTTTTATAAAATATTATGAAAAACGGTGCGGCGAAACTCGGTTCGGACGATTGGGATGGTTAATAAAAAAAATTTGATAATCCCTAAATAACGTGTGTTGATTGAAATAAAAAATAAAAAATAAAATAAAATGCAATAATAAAGATATTTTTTAAAAAAAAAAACTAAAGACAGTGGACTGAAATATATATCATTATCGAAAAAAGGAAAAGAAAATTCTACACGAAACACAAAATTTTGCGGGTGTTGATTGAAGTGCGAATCAGCGAAGACAAAGAGGCGAAGATCTATGGCGGCTTTGCAGTATTTGGAGACACAGAGAAATGAGCACCCTGAGCTGTCAGAGTGGTACAGCTCGCTTTCAGATCTGTACCAACGCAAGCTCTGGCATGAGCTCACTCTTAAGCTCGAACAGTTCGTCGCTCTTGCCGTATTTCAGGTACTAAACCCTACAATTGATTGTCAGTACTTTTCCGGTGATTTATTATTCATTTTGTTACTGTAGTTATGTAATTTGCCAGTTTTACTTTTGTTTGCAATTGTTTTGTTCGTTTCTTATGGGTAATGGAATGGTGTTTCGGGGTTTGGGGATTTTAGTGCTTTATTCGAGTGATTTTTTTAGGGATGGGTATTAGAGATTTGTGAGAATTCATAGTGATGCAATGGAGTTTATTTTGAGTATCGATCGTGGGAGAGTTCATTAAGTTTGTTGAGGAACTGAGAAAAACATACGCTATCAGGTGTTCCTTTATTGGGTATCGGTCACTCTGAATTTAGAGGCCTGCGATTGTGTGATGCTTTGCATTGTATGATTAGACACTTTGGTTTTCTATTTTGTCTTTGAAAAGTGAGAGCCGAGGGCAAGAGAAACGAATATATTGTTTTGAATTCATTTTCGATCAAAAGAAATTATATATTGACGAATAGCGAATTGGCTATGTTTAATTGTGAACTTGTAAATATGTTTGTGTAGTTAGTTTTGTTTCTTTGTTATGTGGTCAATACAATTGATTTAGATGCATCAAGTGTTTGAACTGTGAAGAGATTTCCCTAAACCCAGTTGGTTCCTTTACATAACATATCATGATGTAATTTGCTTTTTTTTTTCTCATAGCCAATTTCGCAAATTTTTTTTGGTTGGCCTTAGTGGCATAACCTATTTTTTTTATGAACAATTGGCAGTAGTTTGATCTTCTGCTAGGTACATTATCCATTGTCCTTCCTATTTTATGCAATATGTTATGAGTAGTCTATCTTCCCACATCAATTATTTACCTCTTTGCGTTGTCGTGCTTCTTTAGCTTATCTTATAAGATAACATTAAATTTCTTCCATCTCTCTAATTCAGGCCGGGGATGCTCTAATTCAGCTTTACCACAATTTCATAACTGATTTTGAGACAAAGATCAATCTTCTCAAGCTTGCTCATTTTGCTGTTATAGTTTCTCGACAATACTCGGAGAAAGAGGCCGCTATAGAGTATCTTGAAGGAGTGATTGCAAAGCTAGGTGATACAAAAGAAATGCGCATAGAGGAACCGATACTTTATATCAAAGTTCAAATCGGTACATTACAGCTTGAGCAGGGAGATAAAAAAGAATGCAAGAAACTTTTAGATGAGGGGAAATGCACACTTGATAGCATGACTGACATTGATCCGTCTGTGTATGCCAGCTTCTATTGGGTTTCATCGCAATACCTTAAATCTCGTCAAGAGTTTGCAGAATTTTATAAAAGTGCTCTCCTTTTTCTAGCTTACACTGCCGTGGATTCTCTATCAGAATCATTCAAGCTGGTAGGCTGTTTGTGCTCTTTTGTGTTTCATTATATAGGAGGCAGCTTTGGTGATACCAAGGTTATGCATGGCTGTCATGGATTTCAACTAATAATGGGAACCTATGATATTTTACTGAGATAATGTATAAAATAGTTGAATATGTTTTTAAAGTGAGAGAAAAGTATCTAGTTTCTTACGAATAGCGTGGCAACAGAATCAACAATATTAAATTAATTCCACAAAGTCAGTAATCATCTTTTTTTCTTTTTGCCTTGTTCTTATATTTTGTGGTGATTCGGTTGATCAATCTGAATTGGTATACTACACAATCCACTTAATGAGGTTTTTGCCAGTTGTAATCACTGGGCTAGAAAATAATATTATGAAATTTACTGCTTAAAAACTCAATACTGTGTAGTACGGGAAACCTTACGCCACGTGCAATTTCAGAACCATGAAGAAGTTTTGTATACCTTTGTGGTCGGGGTGAAATCTATGCTTGCTGATATACTTCTGGACATGTCATTTATGTTTATTTTCAAGTTTAATGTGTCTTGTTTTTTGGCTGTGATAATGCAGAATGCAGTGCAAGGTTCTTTTCATTGTTTCATGCATGAGTTGATGAAGCTACTATTGAATAAAAATGCTTCATTCCATAAACGTTTTCCTTTGTTCTTTTGTAGTATGATTTCTATGTGAGGGAGATTTGCTAATGCTGTCTATTTAGCTAACTATGCCGTTGCTTGTTTCCAAGGATTTGGCATTTGATTTGTCTCTGTCAGCATTGTTGGGGGAAAACATCTACAATTTTGGTGAACTTCTTGCGCATCCAATTGTAAGTATCGTGTAAAAGTTCCATCTTTCGGAAATTATATTCAAGGGAAGCCTTCTAGTGGTTTCTCAATTCTCACCGATCACATACCCATACCCTACATGGTACCTTTATATGAACTTTATGGTCTACCTCTCACTTTTGTGTGTAAAAAAGACGTGCTTCAAATCAATTGATGGGGTTGCATAGCTCTAAAAATTTGCTTATTATCGTGCTATCTTTTAAATGCTTTTTTGGACTATTTGTCTGCAGATAAAAAGTCTTTTGGGGACTAAAGTTGAGTGGTTATACTATATAATCGAAGCATTCAATTCTGGTGATTTAATTCGTTATCAAGAACTATGTAATGTTCATGGAGCTGCTCTGCGTACCCAACCTGCTTTGGTCCAGAATGAGAAAAAGCTTCTGGAAAAGATTAACATTCTCTGCTTGATGGAGATTATTTTCAGGTGATTTAGGAGAATTACATAATTGCTGATGTTAACGAGTTACGTGCTATTCTATTTTTGTTGAGCTCATGAAACATCTGTTACCTGCAGCCGTTCATCAGATGATAGAACTATCCCATTAAGGGTCATTGCTGACCGGACAAGGCTTACAGTAGAAGATGTTGAGTATCTTCTCATGAAAAGCCTTTCAGTAAGTACGCTAAAATTTGATATCTTCTTCATCCAATTTTTTCTCAAGTGGGATTTTGAATTCAGTATTACAACTTTCTGGGTTTATGGCATCATCTTAAACATGTCATACTTGGTTTAAACTGAAATGTAGCATTAGCTGTTCCAGACACGTTTTAGACTTCAAATTATGTATTTGGCCTGGTTAGATGGTGACGGCTGCCTGATTGTTGCTGCAGGTGCATCTGATAGAGGGGATAATTGACCAAGTTGAGGGAACTGTTTATGTATCATGGGTGCAACCTAGAGTTCTTGGAATTCCTCAGATCAAGTCCTTGCGCAATAGGCTCGACAACTGGGTAGATAAAGTACACACTGCTTTGTTATCTGTGGAGGCAGAAACACCAGATCTTGTTGCAGCGTAACATTCTTGGCTTATCCTTGTCATTTCTGCAGATTACCTTTAGAGGCAGATACTACTACTGATTTCACTAAAAAGAGCTAAAATCGGACTTTTCACGTGCTGCATTGTATGTTACCGTCCATGCTTGTATTTTTTAAAAATTTTATTCGGACAACTAGCAACATATTTCTGACTTGATATGTTCGATGCAGCACTATGTTTTTCGATGATATTCTACTTTCATAAATAATTTCATTCAACAGAAAGTAATGGGAAATTTCTGTATTTCGATTACCGAACTGTGGCCTAGTTTTTTAAAGACGCAGCAAAATCATAATGGGGGTATGAATCTACCATTCGATTTGAATTAGAAAGGGGGAGGTAATGAATGAACTTTTCCCTCTTTTATATGAACAAACTCCTGCTGCCAAGGTCGCTATCAGCACGGGCTCTGGTAAAACAAGGCTCTTTGCGCGTCAAAAGGGTTTTATCTGGTAAACACTAGGAATAAAAATTATGAGCTTCGAGAGGACACAATTTCAGTTTTACGTTATGCAAATAAATTCTATATTAAATACAAATATTATATTTGAATCAAATATAAATGTGAAAAAAACAAAATTTGTGTTGCCGATGTTCTGTGTTATACTCGCTCAAACTTACCAATACTAATTGTATTTGTTTACTATTTTGTGATATTGAAATTTGATCGTGTACTTGCCCATCGAAGGGCTGACTCCACAGTGAAAAATCCGGAAGAATTCACATGTACATTTAATTAACTTTTCTGAACATGATAATATCTAAAGCTCGTAGGTAAATGGTGATAGCGCTATAGCAGGGAGACTTTGGTCCCATTTATGCTGGAAGTGTTCCTAGAATGTGAATGTAATCCATGAATTTCCGAGAATGGAAAGTGGCTCGATGAAATTTCAACGAGGGAACTACCATTTTTTGAACTACAATTAAAAAATCAAAAGATGAAACTAGCAATAACAATAATAAATACGATAATGCAATAGGTGTAAAGAAACTATCAGACATTGATAAGAGACACACCAGCGCTCCAACTCCCACACAGGTTAAAAAAAATAATAATAACAATATAATGAAAAAATGTGTAAATAAACTATCAGACATTGCTGATTAACCATCAAATAAAAATCCACCTTGACAACCAACAGTCGAGTGCCAGCCCTACTGAAGCTCGTTCAACAGCTAACCTGCATGCATGCAAGGAATACTAGTATATACCCAGAACAAAAAAGGTTCGAAGTATTTATGAGAAAATTAGTATTGAATCTATGCATATTGAGAATGAGAGTTATTTGTGGCATTTGGAATTGATATCTTTAATGTGTCGTTACACTTTTGATAATGAACTTAAAATTGATATCAGAAATTATATCACGTGTAAAATGGTTTTGTACCCTTTTTTTGCTAGTTTGTCTTGGGCAACTTATGAAGAGGATTGCGAGGGGTTTAAGCGAGTTCAATTTTTAATTTTTAATTTTTTTAAAAAAGATAATATAAATTGATACTTGGAAAAAAATAGTTTTTTTTTTAAAAAAAGAATGAAGGAAAAGAAAAAAAGATATGGAAAAAACCATTTATAACGGAATATTTTATGACCCATTTTGGGATTGGATAAACCGAGCCCAATAAATAGTGGCCCATTAGAAGTATTTCACCGACGACTTCTCCATATCCTCTTAATCCGAGCCCAATAAGCAGAAGTATTTCACCGACCACTTCGCCATATCACCTGAAACCCCCTCAAATTCCTTAATTTTGGAGCTGACTCCCTCGATCATCAAGGTATTTCTATCTCTCTCTTTCGATTGTACAAATTTCAATTTAGCTCTGATTTTTATGTTGTTGCAATTGAGTCTTTCGTTGTTGATTTGTTCGTGAATCGCAGGATCCCTCATATCTGGTTATAGTGCTTTTTTTAATCAAAAAAACCCATCTTTCTACGTTCCTTAGGTGCGAGAATGGAGATTATTTTATTCGGTTTCGTTTTAGTTTGATGTATGCATCTCTTCAACGTTAATTTGGCGTTTTACTTTGCTTACTGGAATGTGCCTGACAGGGAACCTTGAATATTAGGCCGAAATGGGTTGGAAAGCTGCACAAAAGCTCATCCATCACTGGAAGATTCTCAGAGGCGATAATGTGAGGAGATTAAGACTGTTTTTATTGCTTATTGTTGTTATTTCTCAAAATCTTGTTCATTAGTGGTGGACCAGAAATTTTAGTATAGTAGTGGAACGTGTACTTCGAGTGAAGTTTATGTGACTTAACAAATATTCAGTATGAAATTTGTAGATTTTCATTTAAGGTAGTCATGGCATGCCGGTGTAAGCATATTTGTCATCGAGTGCCTTATTATTCCTTTTCAGGTTATGATAATCAGAGGTAAAGATAAAGGCGAGACAGGTCTGGTTAAGCGTGTAATTCGCTCTCAAAATCGTGTTATTGTCGAGGGCAAGAATTTGGTAAGCATTTTGGTTTAATGTATGGAAAAATCCATGTTTGAAATTTTAATTTTTTCATCAAACTTTTTTATGAAGAAAGCAAAACTCGAGGAAGTTTTTTTGTTGTTATTATTTATCTGGCTTGTTGGAGATGTGACACTGGGTGAGATAGCAATGTAAATGTGTGAATAAAACGGAACTCCTTTTGTCTTGTCATATGCAGCTCGCCAGCCCCAAATAAGTTTCAATTGATACATATGTATGTCAAACTGTGTTTGTCATGTTTCCTTTCTATCTTCTCTCTCATATCTCTGGGAGCATATTTTACCTTTTTCATGTTTTTTGTGATAGATATGTGTAGCAGTTATTTTTCCATCAACTATATGAAAAAATTAAGACAAATTCCAAGGAGATGACGTTATGATGTTTATTTGGTTTAATATCTTTCAACCCGTGTTGTAAATTTCCATTTTCAAACGAGGATGCAATTATTAATGGTACCAGTTTTCCCTTTCATATTACTAGTTTCATATCTTGTTATTTCGAAATGCTTAATAGGATTAGAACTAAAAACATAATTGAGTTGAATTATTTTTAGTGTTACCTAATTGCTTTAGAACTATTTCTAGTATTTCGTAGTTGTGTTGGACTATTATAGAATTTATAGTATTATTAGTATTCCATTGTTATATTTCTAGTGCTACCTAATTGCATGAAAATATTATTAGTATTATATTTGGGTTTGTACATATGATTCAGAGTTTCAGACAATCATTTGTTCTAAGTAAGATTTTCATAATTATCACTATTTTTCTTTGAAATTTGATTTTTACACGAGTTTTTAGAAATACCAAGCGGAATTAAACAACTAAGAACACACATTGCAAGGAAATTGGCGATGCATATAAAAATCCTTTTAAGGCTGATTCATCTGAATACAAATAAGATATTTAAATAGAATAGTAAGAACAGTTCTAACACAATTAAGGTTATGGTAGGAGTAGCTCCAATGCAATTAGGGAATACTAAGAATTGTTCTAATGCAATTGAGTCTCTAATGCTATTAGGTAATTTACAAAATAGTTCTATAAAATGAAAAGGTAGTTTTGCTGGCTTTTGTCTTCATCGATGCCTGCTAACTGTTACCTTTTATAATCTTGTTTACCTGTCTTGTTTCTACTTATCGTCTCACTGCAGGTAAAGAAGCACATTAAGCAAGGGCAAGGTCATGAAGGTGGGATTTTCTCAGTAGAAGCCCCTCTTCATGTCTCGAATGTTCAGGTTCTTGATCCAGTTACCAGGTGAGGAGATGATTCCTCATCTTATTATTTTGCTTTCAAATGAAATCCTGGTTCACATTTGCTTTTACAGGAAGCCGTGTAAGGTTGGAATCAAATACTTGGAAGACGGTAGTAAAGTAAGGGTTTCAAGAGGTATTGGAGCATCAGAATCCATAATTCCTCGTCCAGAGATCTTGAAGATAAGGAGCACACCTAGGCCAACAATTGGTATCATTCAGATTTATGATCCTTCATGAAATCTGCATCAACATATTTTATAATAAAAGCTTATACTGTTGATTGTCTGTGTTATTAAGATCAGAATGCTATGTTTTCTGCTTGCATCTGAAAAGGATAACTTTTCGTGGATTCCTTTTCTTTGCGTGCAGTTGGTCCCAAGGACACCCCAATGGATCTGGTCCTGGAAAAGACATATGATGCTAAAAGTGGCATGGGAATGCCAGATCTTTGAGCATTTGTTTGCTCTTTCTGTCTTTCAACCTTCTTGCAAAATGGAAGCTGATGGTTAGGATTTCCGGGATTAATGTTTACATTTAAATTGTTCCATGTCTGGATTCATCCATTTACATTTTGTTCATGATTCTTCTCACACTGGCAATTCTACTATCTCATTATTCTCATGTATACTTTCATAGTGTGGATCAATCTTCACATAAATGAAGCACGAAAACGTTGTTGCTGTTTGACTCAGAAAAGGAAAGATACTACGTAAACAATTTCCGTGACCCCTTGAAATTAATGATCACATTAGTTAACAAAACAAACAGATTATTTTTGTATAACAATGGTATACCTGTTCAAT
This sequence comes from Primulina huaijiensis, assembly GCF_012295235.1. NCBI lineage: Eukaryota > Viridiplantae > Streptophyta > Magnoliopsida > Lamiales > Gesneriaceae > Primulina > Primulina huaijiensis. Next base: position 18,589,368 of record NC_133311.1, on the reverse strand, counting down.
TTGAATGGGTGTATTTTAGATACTCCAGGATAATTCAAATTTCTAGACTGGGCAAGATTTAAATATTGGATTTTAAAAATTCGATAGGGATTAAATTTATGGTAATTTGTTTAGAAGTGGCTATGCTTGTAGATTTTTTAAAAAATTTCGAAGAGAGTTACATTTTTTTTCATTTCAATTGAATTTATAATTTAAGAAAAGAAGAGAGATGAAAAAACATCTATGATCCAATATAGCGCACGGAAAAACTAAGAAAGAGAAAATACAACCTAAAGTCAAACCAAACAGCATTTTTTTGATCGGTTTTTAGTGAATCACAACTTGAATTGAGTTTAAAATTCACTAAAAAAAAAAAAAATAGGTTCGTTCAAGTTTTCGATAAAATAACAAAATCAAATCGATTCAAAATGATCATATTAATATAAAAAATACGTAATATTTTTTTGTTAATTTAATATAGCTTTTCTAGAATATAGAAATATTTTATTTGATTGTTATTTTTTGTTTTATTATAAGTGAGCATTATAAATAGTACATTTACATTGACAGTTTATTTATTACAGAGTTTAGATCAAATAAAATAACCACAAAAGTGAATTTTTTACAAGTTGTGAAATTTTGTAATATGCATACATATTTTATTTTATAAATAATTTAATTATAATCATTTTATTTCACAATAAAATAAAATTTTAACATAACTTTTATCAAGTGTCGATTGATATTTTTTTTCAAAACACAATATTTCATGCACTAATTCAATGTGAAAATCAAAACTTAAAATAAATCATAAAAAACATATGACACACCAAACTGAAATTCATGATTTGGTTTGATTATAAATAATTCATGAGTTGGTTTGAGTTGAAATTTTATTAAAACGGATAAAATTTGATTTTGTTAGAATTTTTATCTAAAATCGATTCATAATTGAACATGTCTTTGAGATAATGATTTTGTAAGACCGAGCTCTTGTCGCTTTACCAAAAGATATAACTAGTGATAATGGTACAACTCAATGATTTTAAATCGTACAACAACTAAAACACCACGTTTCGATTGTCCTAACCATCAAAGACAATTATTTTTGTAATCAATGAGAATCAAATATGTGAACTTAATTCTGATATCAATTATAAAACCGCACATTTGCCGGTTTACAAAAAACAATAGCTAGTGGTAATAGTATAACTCGAATATTTTAAATTGTACAATAGCTCAAGCACCACGTTTCGATTGCTCTTACCAACAGAGACAATTATTGTACCCAACATATTCAAATTTCTCATGTTCTAAATCTAAATGCTAAAAAAGATTCTGCTGAGAAATCCACATTGATAGAAATAATTTAAAACAAAAGGTACTTATGTTTCATAAAACAAATCTACACAATCTGATGCAGAGCAAGACAAAGCAAGACTCTCATGCTTCTTCACTTAACATAGCCTAAATTATATACATCAGAAACTCAAAACCCGCCAACATATTGCTTCGATGCTGTACCATATCTACCCGGAGTTGCATTACTGCTCCCATAAGCTGGAGGAACATTGTTCGAATTGGGACAATCCTTAGCCCAGTGTCCCAATTGATGGCATTTGAAGCATTCACCAGATGCACCCCCAGAACTCGGCCTTGGGTTCACCTTATTGTTAAAACCACCTCCATAAGACTGTTGTCCTGGACCACCCATAACACTAGGACAATTTGCAGAGCTATGACCGCTAGCACCACAGTTATTACAACTCATATGCATACCAGCAGAGCTAGTAGGGGGTAGTAGTGAACCACTATACTGATTACCGTACGTGCCCATCTGACTCGGTGTGTCCCTGGCCACGTTGATGTTACTTCCACTGTAGTTCATAGCAGATGCTGCCGATTCTCTGCTTCCACTACCAAATCCACTGTGATTCAACCCGGATACTGCAATGGATTTTTCACTTTTAAGAGGTAAAGAACCCGAGTCCTCTTCTTTGAACTTGGCAATCAAGTCCAAAAGATATTTGGTCTCTGTTTGGAAATTCACCTTATCTGCTTTGACGACTGTTGACTTGACACGCTGTTCGTCACTAAACGTCTCTTCCTTGACTTTTAATTTGAATATGAATTTGGTAAACAGAACATTCCGTACCAGTTCAGAAAATCTATCATCATCTTGTTCTTCGTATTTCAAATAATACAGGTCTTTTGCTGATACGCCCAATATCTCCTCTCCTGTTTCCTGAAATGCAGTCACCCATGTTAACCCAGTGTGATCCTGGATTTGCATCTGGAGAATATATCTATAATCGCATTCATCAACTAACTGATCACATCTGTCGCATCTCCATTTCCCATCTCCGTTATTTGTAACCTTTTTGTTGCACTGACGATCCCCGATCATGATGGGGCATGCAGTATAGCAGAAGTTGTCCACTTTCATGAACGTGAGGGTGGCAGAGACAGCAATCCAATCAGGCTTCTCGGAAGTCCCTAATTTTTCGTCTTTAATCTGAGACACAGTTTTCCGTGTATCACTCCGGACAAAATTTGTTTCCCTGGATATAGATAAAGCAATGGTATTTTTTCCATCATTGTCAAACCATGTTCTGAGTTTGTGAGCTTCAAGAAAATCTGGCTCTATAAACAGCTGGCTAGTGGAAATGGTTCCCACAGATTTTCCATTAAAATCATTCACTCTACCAGATTTCACTGCCAAAACAGGAAATACCCCAGAATCGCACATGTTCTGAAGTGTTTGACCTTCGGCATTGCAAAAGTTTCCCCACAAAGTTAATTCAACACTTCTGCCTGACATGTCTTTGAGTTGGAGAGTTCTTTTCTGAGTTTCTTGACCATTTTTCCTCATTATTGAGGTGGATGGATTGATAGAAGAAACAACAGCAATCACATCCACTACACTGTTGTTGTCTAGGCCTTCAATGTCACCTATGGGGCGAAAATGAAATTGCTGTTGCGGGATGGTTTTGTCATCCTCAAAGCAGGGCTGCACAATTGAAGTACTCTCCAGATAAATCTCATGATCATTACGTAGGTGATTAAAAGTTTTCTGAGCAGGCTTTAGCAAACCTTTAGAAATCATATAAACTCTACCATGCTCAATTTGATTGTAAAACTGATCTGCCACAGCATTGAAGCATGTCACTCTTATTTCTCCTCCATCAGAATCAAGAAGATCAAATGCAAATACTTTACCATCACCTCGAGGATTGCTGTAGTGCTTGAGTTCCCCTTTGGATGTCACTCTGGCCTTGATCGTCCACCTTCCTTGATAAGGATTCAGTGCAGCGATAGGAATAACTCTTGGAGGAGCTTCATTTTTAGCTACAGGCCCCCTGTTGGAGAACATTGGAGGCGGTTGATTGTGAAGTGACTGAGGCGGCCTGACAAAATTGTTAGGAGCCCGAGAAATCCCAGAACCAGATTCTGATTTCGTATACTGTGGAGATGCATTCGTTGAACCATATGTGCTAGAGTCAAGATTGCTGATGGGAGAATTATAAGAGCGTGAGCCTGCATTTCGGCCTTCAATCACAGGAGGAGCATGAATTCCGCTGCCCACATTTGGCAGTGGAGCTGAACCAGAAGCATAAAATTGTGGACCACTTCCAGCAACTGGCTGATTTGTTGGCTGAACCTGTGCTGTCGGTCTAGCAATTGAAGGGGCATTTCCGTCGGTCTTGTTAGGATATTGTTTTGGTTCACCAATAGGGTCACATTTTTGTAGTATCACGTCCAGATCAATAATGATTATAATCCTGCACCAGTTTAGGGGAAAAGTATATTTCACAAACTGAAACATAACAAATAATTCACATGAAGTACATCAGAGACAACGTTCGGGGAATAGGCCCATACGTTAAATTTTAGATTAGTATCACTCAAAGTTGTAAATTGCGGGTTAGGTGGTGGTGGCGGTTCAAGGCGGCAACGTGGGCGGTTTGAGGCAGGGTTTGTGGCACTTGTGGGTGGTTGGGTTGGGTTGGCTATTTTGTTTTGAAGACCGTGTATAATGTATTAATAATAGGGGTTTTAAAATTTTGTTGACTTTTAACCGCCTCGCCTGGCCCCCGGCTCACCTTCAACCGCCTGCAGGACGCCTAAGGCAAAGGCAATGAGGTGGATGACCCCTCGACCGCCATTTAGAACACTGGTATCACTTGCTCAAGTCCGTGTCAAGTGCTATTATTGATACCTCAAGTCCAATAAAAAAGAGTTCTTGTCGCATTATATACATAAACTACTCCAACGACCAAAGTTCCTGATCCAATATTGCAGGACTCGTCAACTAACATGTTAAAAGCGTGTAGCCTGAGAGCATAATTTACTTATTACTAGGTTCAAATGCCAAAAATTTAATGCTTTTAGCAAAAACTTCAAATGGATCAACCGTAAGAAACCAATAGCTTATGACGTTTTAAAAAAAAAGGGGTAAAATATAAAAAGAATCAGTAAAAGACTGGGAAATAGGATAGTGAACTCAAGAATTCATAAGATAAAAATAACCATCATGAGAAAAATTTAGTATTGCATAAGTAAAGTACTCAATTTCTTTCGCTAACTGGAAAAGACTAAATTTTGAGACGCGATGACTTCTTTCTCTACCTCGATGTTCAACTGCCCACCACCACCTCACCCCAAAAGAAAATTAGAGACACAATAGAAACTGATATAAAAAAACCTAAAAGCAAAAATAAGCGTAAGGGGGATTTCGAATACTGACATGCGATTCTGAATAAGATTACAAACGAACTGCGTCAGCTGCACAATGGAACCTTTCTGCAGCATTTCAGACCGTACCAATTCGTTTCGCTGAGTCGCGAGCATGCCTTGCTGAGTGAACTCCCCGTCGGACAACAGGATCCGATACCGTTCATTGTTATTGTTCTGGTTTTGTGTGTTCACCAAACGTATGTCGGCGACTTGAAGCACGGGTTTTACGTCAGTCCACTGCGCTTCGCCGCTCGAGAGCAGCACAATCGCGCCCTCCGTCAAATTAATCGGCGGCATATTGTTGAAATTAGCGTTTGTGATCCGAAGAACTAAGTTATTGATTAATCTTAATATGTTGATTTCAGGGGAAGGATGGGAAGTGAACAGTTTTGAAAACCCTACGTGGATGAGTGAAGACGAAGAGAGCGCCAAAAAAATGGAAATATGAAGTTGGAGCGGCTCTTGGGATTTTCTTGTCTATTCTGGGTTTCGTAGACCGAACCAATTAAAATCAGCCTCGTGTAGAAATGACAACCGCTAGATATGATATAAGTTTGGCCAAACACGTGACATCTCACTCCTTCGGATTGAACTCGATAAAAATTATATAATTTTTAAATTTCATTACATATAAAATAAAATTTTAAAACTAATAAATACTTATTAATTAATATTTAACTAATAAGAGAAGAAAATTAAAATTATATATTTAAATACTAAATATGTTATAATAAAATATAATTATTTCAATCTTAAAATATTATTAATTGAAAGTACATATTAAATGATTCATTATTCAATATAATAAAATAAATAAATGAATCATTGATGATATATATACATGATAGATATATAATAGAGGTGCAGGTTGGGGACGGGTTCATAAAATATGATACTTACTCAAACCCGCTTGTAGGCCGGTTTAACCGGGTCTAAAAACTCCCTCACGTCCGGTGCCGGGTTTTTCTAATCTTGCTACATAAAATAACGGATTTTTTATATACTATATTTGAAGCATTTCTCCATACGATATGATCAAATTTAAGCATTTTGATTATCAACATGTGATATCTAACTTTTATTAAAATATGAAGAGACTCACATTCTATAATATTGTTGAGACATGAGAGATATTACTTTAAATGGAACATAGATTAAAGAGAAAATAAAACATACAAAATTTTCCTAAGAATTAATTTGTTAAATTTTAATTCGAATATTTTAAATGAGAGGGAAAACTTTTACATCCTATATTTGTAGGTGAAAGAACTAAATAATAGTTTTGAAAATAAGTTTTATCGATATTATCAATTTTAATTTCAGAATCAAATTAATAGGACATACAATATATAATGGCATAATTTATTTATTTATTTTTTTTTTTTTGAGATTTCACATGTTAACTTTCGAATTAAGCTCCATTGAGTTATAGAATACAAAAACAAGATTTTAACAAAAAAAAACATTCATATGCGGAATCTAAAAAATGGTTAAAGAATTTAACAATGGTATTTTAATATTCAATATTGTAAGTGTTTTTTACTGCATATATTTTTATAAATAATTTTTCATTTTAAAAAAATTATGATAATAATAATTAATTTAATATTTTCATTTTAAATTTTTTTATACACTCACAACCCATGTATTTTATTTTATTACTATTACTAGTATAATTCATCATATTATATTTTTATTGGAAAAAATCACAATTTTAGTCTTATAAAGTAGCTTGTTATGGTTTTAGTTCTGTAAATTGGCAAAATTTATTTTTCATCAAATAACTTGAATTTTTTTTTGTCTTTTTTTGCCCGAAAATTATTAAATTCACTGGATATTTTTTATTTGACACTGACACTTTTTTATATCACTCATATGATAAGAATAAAACTTGTGTTACACTTATTAAAATATACACATGTCACGTATGATGAAATCAAAGTTGATTAAACCATATTAGTTGGATTTAGTAGTTTCGAAAAAAAAAAAGATCAAAACGAAAAAAATTCAAGTTACTGTATGAAAACTAAACTTTAACAGGTTACAAGAATAAAACACAAAACAAACTAACTTACGTGACTAAAATTACAATTTTCCCTCTTTTATCGATTTGGTTATGTTTTATGATCGCAAAACTTGCAATATTATCAATGTTGAAAAATATCTTTTGGTTATGTTAAACATTGTTAATGAGAAACATTTTTGTATATGGCAAAAGAATGAATTATAGTTTCAATTTTCCCATGATTGATATTGTCTACGTGAATGAATATCGTGAACTTTGCTTTGTTTGATAAATCGAACGAATTATTTCCCAAAAAAAAAAGGTTAATACTCGATTTGTTCCTCATGAGTTGTTCATAAATTTAATTATGAAACTATATATAGATAACGACAACTCATAAGAATAATTTATCCCTCTCAACATGCTAAGAGAGTGGAATCACCTAATAATTATTTGACACTTCCACTAATATGGCACTAATCAATTCACAAAGTAATATATTATATTAAAAGCTTTGTCAATATTCAAGCAATTGCTTAGAATCACAATAGGGATTGTATAGTATTTTTTTAAATTCATTTCTTAATATTATAATTGTAAAAATTAATAAACGCACATATGTGATTTAGATGTGGAGTTGAACCAGAAGTAATATAAAATTAAATCAAAATTATTCAAAAGTAATATATAAAAAAGTTTTTAAAAAATTGGCCAATTGACAATATATGCGGCTCGAGCGCACTGCATCGATCACATTTTTTTCTTAATTACATGAACATTTTTTTTAAAGGGTGTTAAAGAGTGGTGTCGAAAAATATACTCTTTAACCCCCTTTAGAGAATACGTATTCATATACTTTTAGCACCTCGACTCCATAACCGTCCCACCAACTGCGGATAATTATTCATTATAATATACAATTATATGATATAATAGAATTATATGGGGTCGAGGTACTAAAAGTGTATGAGTACTTAAAAAATACACATATACACTCTTTAACACCCTTTAGAGAATAAGTACTCATACATTTTTGGCACCTCGACCCCATATCCGTCCCACCAACCGCAGATAATTATTCATTATAATATACAATTATATAGTATAATAGAATTATATTATACAAAGTAAAAAATAATATTTTTGACATAAAAATAACATTTTTTACTCAATAAAAATTAATATTTTTGACATAAAAAATAAAATTTTTTAATGGGTATACAAGTGATATCGTCACATGAGTTTTTGTACAAATTGTTAATAGAATCAATATGGTTAAAAATGAACGGGCCCAAAAATTTGATTTAGAATTTAGAGGCCAGTCAACTTTACATTTATAACAAAGATTACAAATTATCAATAACACCAAAAACATTTATTTCATTTTTGTTTAAAATTTAGAGCCGCTAAGTGCGATTATGGTTATATTGTCACTCAAAACCAATTCCACCTGTTTCCTCTCGTCGGTTTCGAATGGTAAGAATAAATGGAGTCCGCACTTACTACAAGAAATGCATTGGTTTCTATTAATTCTTTTGACTTAAAGTTAGGTAACCGTTAACTTTTACTTTTCCATTTGTTTTATCTGTAAAGAAACAATCACTCAGCCAACCCAATTCAATATAAGAGAGAAATCACGGCATGCAGGTACCAAATACTGATTATTTTCACCACAGAAATTAGCTAAGGCGACAACTCTGTTGTCTGGGAGACACGTACGTGTGCGTATGTATACATGTATGTAAAGGTTTCGAAGATGAAAAGATTGAATCTTGGTACCTGGAACATGCTTTTGGGCAGTCTGTTTCTTATCCTCGTACGCACATGTATCTGCTCCAGCAATTTCAGTGTTTTCTTTATGGTTGTACTGAGATTATTGGTGACTGGGAATTGTCTGAGTAGCAATGTTTCTTCATCAAACATGGAATCAAGTAATTCTCTGCCTATCGACACCATTTTCAAGCTTCCGTCTCCACTGCCCTCTTGGCCTTCAGGTTTGTTGTTTCTCAACACCGTTTCGGTATTCGGGTAACAGTAAAACATCCCACATTGGTTTTATAAACAACGGTGAAATGACATGAACTTGGGAATCTTTTCCCTGTAATAAAAAAGTTTTTTCGGGTTTGAATTGTTGTATTTGGGTTTACGACCTAACTTAAGTGGTTTAGTTGAAAACTGGATTGGATGTGAGCGAAAAGAGTAACATATCAACCTGAGACGTTACATGACCACTTAGACTAGTATTTTGGGTTTGAATTTCAGCTATGCTTTGGGCTTATGGCCTGCTAGCATTGTATTACTTTCACCTGCTAAGTTGGCCTTATGTTTGGTTTTTGTTCCTGCCTGCATGACAGGTGGCGGCTTTGGAAGAGGAGTAATAGACATAGGAGGCCTTCAATTGCTTCAAATATCATCTTTCAAGAAAATCTGGGCAACATATACAGGAGGACCAAACGATCTTGGTGTGACGTTTTTTGAACCATCTCCAATACCAGATGGTTTCTCGATGCTTGGTAGCTACGCCCAAGCAAATAACCAACCTCTTTTTGGTAGGGTTTTGGTGGGAAAATCTGATGCAAGTGATCAATCAGGTCAGATCTTGAAGAGTCCAATTGACTACACTCAAGTTTGGGTTAACAGTAGCCAGCCATATGGGCCGGAAAAGACAGCTTATTTTTGGCTCCCAAAACCACCCAACGGCTACAGAGCCGTGGGGTATGTCATCACATCGTCCCCTGATAAGCCTTCTCTAGACAAGATTCGATGTGTTAGATCTGATTTCACAGATGAATCCGAATCCAATAACTTGATTTGGGCACATAATGGATTGAATATATATGATTTAGGACCAAAGAACAGAGGGATGGCAGCACAAGCATTTGGTATAGGCACATTCTCTATTCAAGAAAACACTGCTAACGACACTTCTAGTTCCACCCCGCCCTTATCTCGTCTGAAGAACAACAATCCCAACTTATCTTCCATGCCTAATCTAAGCCAGGTTGAAGCATTATTGAAGACATATGCACCGTATATTTACTTCCATCCTAAGGAGATTTACCTGCCCTCTTCAGTAAACTGGTATTTCAGCAATGGTGCATTGCTGTACACAAAGGGAGAAGAGTCAAAACCTACGCCAATTGAGCCCGATGGTTCAAATCTTCCGCAAGGGGGCTCAAATGATGGCGCATACTGGTTAGACCTTCCAATTGATGAACAAGCTAGAGAAAGAGTGAAGAAAGGAGATTTGCAGACCGCAGAAGCTTATATGCACATCAAACCAGTGCTTGGAGCAACATTTACCGACATTCAAGTGTGGCTTTTCTACCCCTTTAACGGCCCTGCAACAGCAAAGATAGGATTATTCCGCAAAATTTCACTCGGGAAAATCGGCGAACACGTGGGAGACTGGGAACATTTGACGCTTAGAATCAGCAATTTTGATGGGGTACTCCACAAAGTTTACTTCTCCGAACACAGCGGGGGTAGATGGGTTGATTCCTCCAATTTGGAATTCCTGAGTGGAAACAAATTCGTGGGTTACTCCTCGTTAAACGGTCATGCAAGCTATTCCAGTGCAGGTCTTTTTTTGCAGGGGGGTGGTAATATTGGGTTGAGGAATGAAGCTGCAAAAAGTGGAATGCTGATGGACACTGGGTCCAGGTATTCCGTGGTGTCAGCGGAGGAGGTGNTATATATATAAGAATTTTGATTTATTGCACACTCGTGCACATTTATACGACCACCGACCGATGATGTCCCTCTTCTATTGAATGTGTCAATTTCATGTGTTTGTGTGTTACTGTTATTATGACCTAAAGGATAATTAAGGATTAATTTTAAAAACAAACTCAATATAATGCCAAATTTTATTATAGATATTTATAAAAAGCTCTTTTTTAAAAAGGAATTAATCCCTCTAAAAAACCATATAATAAGTGGACTATCTTGAGAAAAATAATTAAACATTAATTTTTATTACATCCGTTGACGGGCGACGGGTTTAACCCGCACCCACAAACGGTAAATAAATAGAGCGAAGTTCATTTTGGCGTCCACAAATACCCCGATCACCGGATGAAATCTCCGGGGACGGTGAATTTCACCGCCGGATTTGCTACAGCTCACCCAGAATCTACCCTACAAAATCTCCATGGATTCGCATGAAATGGTGGAGGAGCGGAGGAAGAAGGAAAACGCTAAAGCCAGTGTTCATCGCATAATCTTGCGTTCCTGTTTTGTTCTTGTGTTCTCGTTCTTAATCTTGTTTTTCATACTGTATTTAGCTGTTCTGATTGGAAATCTATCGATCTGGAGCCCGATTTCCGTCTCCTCTCAGTGTAGAATAGTCTCCAGCAGTAAATATCTGCAATTCCAAAATTTCAGCCTATTATATTTACTTATTTATTACGTGGAAAGTTTTGAAGTATCGAAATGTCAGTTGATTACGATGGGGTGTGTCAAGGGAAAATCATTGTCTTCACCAAGAAATTGCATAGGAAAAGATAAAGATTGAATCTGCTTGACTTTGGCTCAGCCATCACTATCTTGACATTAAATGCAAGCCAGTTTACTCGTCGTAGTTATGCAGAGTTTGTAAAAAAAAATTGGCACATGATTTTAGAAAATTTTGCTGATATGATGAGATGTATCAAGGCATGATATATTTGAAGATGCTCGTATGATCTCCTCTTGCATTATCTATAGTTAATATGCCATGTCACTCTAGGCTCTTTGTCAAAAGCAATATCATCAACTTGTTTGCATTTGAACTTCCTCCTTGGCACTTGAGATTTAGCTGTTATTCGAGTCAGTCGTCGAAAAACACCACGGAGTATCATTTTAAAGTAAAAGACTGGCTTGTTTCATGGTGATGGAGAACACAGTTAATGAAGGCCCCACTCTTACCACTGAATTGCATATCTTTTCAGGTGTTGATCTGAGGTCAACAAAGGTATGTGAGTTAGGATTATTAAATTACAAAGCCAAGCACGCGTTCTACCAGTCTGAAAGAAAAAGATATCGCTGCCATTATGATTACTATTGGGCATCTATTTTCAAGGTAATTATTTTACCTTCTTGCATAATGTAATGGTTTATCTATCACACTTTGATTTGTTGACTTATTGCTACAACTAATACATTGATGGATCTAAGAAAAATCCATTAGTTTTGTTAACATTACAATAGATCATAAATTGAGTGTGAACCTTATGTTTTTTGGAAAAGATATGCTCGATGATGAGTTGTTTTCCGGTACATAAATTTGCTTAGTGTATTGACTGCAAAATGCGTACGTATTCAAGGAACTCAAGGGATTGTTGTGGACTAGATATCCTTTGAGGTTAAGGAAATACTCTAGGCCTTCCCAAATATATAGGCTGCATTTTCTTTTTCGGTTGTCCCAACATATAGTCCACTTTTTACATTTAGCAACATTTCTTTATTTTTTTTCTTAATATACCCCTATTAACTAAGTCTTGGAAAGACGTGTAACCATTTTTTGAATGAATTATGTAATGATCAAATAGAAAGTGTGTTTGTACACTTTGCATTTTCAATGACTTCTTAATCTGTCAAAAAAATCAAACAAGTCTATATATTGGGGCCATATGGAGTCATTTGTATTTCATAATTAATAGTGAGAGAAATTGTCGATTTTGTGACATATTTTTGAATGCTGGTTAGTCAAATCATTGTCTTATCAATCAGTATGTTACGATCTCGTCAAATGCCAAGGACTGTACAAAAGTAGCACCCTCTAAATAATGGAAAGTATATATTATGTAATTAATGAACGGAATAGTATCTCCAATTAGCTCTCACTTCTAGAGCCGTTTTTATACTTGACTTGATTTCCGATGAACAAACTCCAATGAGTCAATCACCTCAAAAAGCAATATCCATCTTTTTTCCTTTTCTCCAGTATCTCAATGCATATATATTCTGTGAAATACTTAGCTTATTATGGATGCAACTGCTAACATACGGAATTTATATGCTAAAATTCCTTTTCTTTTTCTTGCAATACATATGACATCTATTATATGTGCTGCAATAGCTTTCCCGTTGACCTAACGAATTGGTAATATGGAAACTGTTCTATCCTTTTGTCGTTTTTTTGGTGTATAAGAATGACTCAGAATCTGATGGTCTTTTTTTTTCTTTTTTTTTCAAGACACCTGATTTTATTTTTTATTTTTTTTGCACTATAAAGCGTAATTTGATGTTTCTGTTTGTAGGTAGAATATGTAGATCATTCAGGCCAGGCAAGATTTGCATTTGCTGAGGCCCCGAATGAAGCCCTCCCATCCAACTGTAGACCCAATTTTGGTGCTGCATGGTTGACAAAAGATAAATTTAAGGTTCATATTTTACAAAGCAACCTTGATCATTATGGTGTTGTATTGTCATCTAATTATTGGGTTTTTCGCTTTGGGAGTTTGTCTCAAGCAGCTTTTAAAAACCAGAAGGTTCATTATAGCTTAGTAAATTTATTGTGATTATTTTCATGCACATGTTTTATTCATCCATATTGATTAGTTTGCTTGTTCAGGTTAATGAAACTTATCAATGCTGGTATACACTGGGGATTTCTAAAGTGAGCATGAATCACAAAGGTTTATTTGACTGCCAGGCCCAGGATCCATCTACTGTTGAGATGCTTAAACGCTATTCCATGTTGTAAGTAACAGGAAACTATTTCTTTCTTAAGTTTAACGTAAATTCACGTTTAGAAGAAGAATAAAAAATATTGTCACAGTCGGGAAGATCAATTTTCATTAGTGTGAACTGTGAAAAAGGCTATGATTAAAGTACTTGGTCAATAGCCTATATAAAGCTATCGATGATAATCAATGCATGCATTAGAAATTGATCTGGTTGCATCAACCAGGGCAATTTGACTAAACCTTTGTTAGTATTAAAAGATTTTTCAGAGTTTGAAGTTCACAGGAACAAAATATTTGAGATATACCAAAAGCATACGACATTACAACTAAGTTCAACAAGTAATAATGTAGAAAAAATCAATGTCAGGCCCCCAATCTTGTCAAATTATTGTTGTTTGAGTTGTTACTAATTTCAAACTTGGGCATCAGTTCTCTTTCATTTCATTGATGTTCGCTTTTTGCATTGAGGAATTAAATTTGATCTTGATTGGATTTGCATTCATCTAACTTCAAAACGGTCAATTGGTTTCCTTTAGTCCAGTTTTTTTTGTTGGGTAATATGAATGGTTTTTCTTTTTAGTGGTTTAGAATTATTTTCCTCATAATTTTTTGTGTAAACTGTGACTTATTGGGTCTGAGCTTGTCTAGTTTACTTTCTTTTCTCAATTTTTTTTAATAGAATTCCTTTATCCCTGTATTAATATTTATTCTCTATAATGTTTTTTGGCTTATGTTAAATATGAAATGGAAATTTATTTGTCCGTAACTCCACTATATGGCTTTTCAATTGTCTGCTTTGCCTTATTATATATTATGATACTCTTTTCATTTTAGGTTTATAAGGATGTCAAAGTCCTGGTTTTCCAATGGGGCATCAATAAGATGGTGGAGATGGGACATGATTGCTGGACTTATTGCTGGCTTGACAACTTCTTTTTTATCCATTACTTTGGCTGCACTTCTGCGGCAATTTATCTCTATGATCTACCGTGTCTGTGCGTCTAGGGTGTCCCTTCGATACCCTAGTATCATTTTAACCAAAAGAGCTTGTTTATTTTTAGTGTATTTATCCTTTATGAGTTGGGTCACTTTTCAGTATGTAAAAAGATATGGCCTTTCTTAGTCATATAGCAGTTCACATCAGGAGGCACATGCTAGCAGATCCAATAGGGGGAAGTGGGCAAGGAGGTGTGGTTGCAAACCAACCCCCCCCCCCCCCCCCCCCCCTACTCCCAAGAAAAACATTCAATCGCCCACTTTCTCCTCTCGCCTCCATCAATTACATTTTATTCTTGGGTCAACCTGTGGAGGCACTCCTTTTTCCATTAGTGCAATCTCGACAAGTGCCAGAAATCCCATGAAACAATGTAACACTTTTGCCTCGGTAAAATTTGTTCATCAACCTAGATCTAGTTCAGCTAGAAACAAGGACAATTGTAAATATATAGCAGCTGTGTTGTGCACTATACTTTAGTTCTGAAAATTTCAAGCCAATGAAGTTATTTAGGACTATTCTAAGCAATTGTATGATTCTTCTGTGGTGCTCTGTCAAACTTAGTTGTGACAGCTTTTAATGATTTTCATTGAACAAAGAGTTCTTGAACATCCAAAATATGGGTGATTTTTTGCGTGACCATTTTATATTATGTAGAAATTTGAAATATAAGATTGTAACATTTTGCAAGCCATTCTTATGGTTTTGGTATGATTCTTCTTTGTTGATATGCTTCAATCAAATATCAACCTTTGTTTAATGAATCTATTACTCTTTGGACAGTTTTACATTGAACTTAAATTCTGTTTGACATAATATTGGACAACGCAGGGGCCCTGAATTGACAGCAAATCGATGCCTGTTATTTTTGGATTTTGAAGTGCATTGCACTTGGCAGTAGATGGGAGTGATGGTAGTTTTATGCTGTCCGTGAACCTTCTGAGTTCCTCGCCTTTATTTGGGTTCAGGACCGGCAATCGGGAGCAAACTTACCTCAATTAGAGTTTAATATGGTTCAGGTGTCGACTGTTACAGGAATCTGTGAGAAAATGAGATTGGATTATACTTGCTGAGATCAAAACGTGGCCAAAGTTAATTTGGTATGAAACGAAATGCATGTTCTAGATAAGTTGGGTATCATTGCGACTTCTAATTTCAAATAGAGCACAGTGGATATGTGGGATCCATGTCGTTAGTTCCAACTAGCTTGAAAGTCATACAGAAAGGTTGTGAAAAATACTAAATATGAAGGAGCCTCACATTTTCCCTGCTTCTGCGATAATCCTCTCAATTTCTTCAAGAAGTCTCTCCTTCTCTTCACCCAACTCCTTGTTATGTTTCTGTAGTTCTTCTATTTGCTTTGTCTGCTCGGAATCCTTTCTGAAATTCATTAAGATTAAAAAAATGCTCGGTATTATTTTTCTGAAAATGCACTCTCGGAAGGGTGGAAGAAAATTGTAGTTAAAGAAGTATATTGGAAGGATTCAGTGAGTCTATTGTTGGCTTACCTATTCATGAAAGCCAAATTAAGTTTAAGTGAACGCACTTCCTTCTCAAGATTTTCACACCTCTTTAGAATTGATTGCATATCTGAAGGAATTGTTGGTATTGAACTTCTTTCCTTTGCTTCCGCCATCCTTTATTTCCCAGAAAAATCAGTACACAGTGCAAAGCATCATCAAGAAAATTAAACGAGTATGGAGTGCACATACTTTCTTGAACGCTCGACTCTACGCTTCTTCGTAGGATCTCCTCTCTCAACTGCGCAAAATAAGCTACTCGGTAAACTTATATCATAGGACATAGATCCAACAATTAGATTTGAAGATTTGTGTTTCAAGAGAGAGAATGTATTTGACCTGAACAGGATGAGTTCACGGATCCATATCGAATCAGCCCTCGTTTCTGTTTATGACATAGAGCGTATAACAATAAAGTTATAGTTGGCAGTAAACAAAGCAAGATCTTAAGTTTACACCGGAAACTATCAAATTGAGAAGAAAATCTTCATTCACAGGGTTGATCGGATCGATCAGGGGGAGGGGGCTGTGTAGGAAAACCCCGACTGGTTTCTTGGGTCAGTTGGTTAAGAGAGTTACTACGTACCTTTTGATTGTCTTTCAAGTTATCATACATGCATTCTCTGAAATCTGAAATATGTTAAAAGAAATTGCATCAGTATGACGTCCTTTTCCTTAGAACTCCACACACGGCAGTTACTTCCATTCTGTAAAGATTGTACCTTTAGTTCTTGAACTGTTCTCTGGACTCCTTCCATTTCCCATTTGATACCTAGAGCTCTCACAAACACTAGGACCCTGAGCTGAAACACAAGGATCGTCGCAGATCTCGAAACCATTTGAAATCACTGGTGCAGCAGCCGATGATTCACTTTGAGATGGCTCCCGAGAAAATGTTCTCATCTGGGTTGGGTTAACTGGATCCATAATCCCTTCCAATAATGACTCTTCGATCATTTGTAGGACTCCAGCTTCCCTGACTCCAATAGTGGATACATCTTGAAAACTTACCTGATTTTCACATCCAAAAACCCCTCCCCCCTGGTTTAAGCATGTGCTTCCCAAGATCTCAGTGCTGTAATAGCCAAAAGAACTGTCATTTGCAGCTTCTTTTTCGATCTGGTTACCAAGTTTCTTGCGTTCTAGTGTACCCTTCAGCATGCTCACAACAGAAGAGATTTTATCCGTATTCCCTATTTGTTGATTGTGGAAAGTAGACGACGATGAATGAGATGGAGACATGAATGGGCTGTATTGGTTTGGAGTCTGGCTTGTAGGTATGATATTGAACCCATTTGCTTCTGTTGTCTCTTGCTTGAAATTGTTGGCTCCATTTCCAGATACATTGTGCATTGCCTCCATACCTATTGCTGTCTGTGAATTCTGCATAGCAGCATATCTCCTCCTTCAAGAAATTGCATATAATTCTATGTAACTCAATGAAATTTCGAAAGCAATACATTTACTAGAACGAAGATGATGTGGAAATACAACTTATCCAATAATTAACAAGTACATAATTTTTCAGGTCAAACGAATACCTCAACTCAGAGGACCTGCTCCTGGTCATGGGTTGAGAACTGTGAAACCAGGCCTGCAATTAAGTTTACCAAATTGATTCGTTAAANTTTTTTTTTTTTTTTTTTTTTTTACTATTTACTACTTTCTTTGAAGAAACCTTAGTACCTTTGCCAAGAACAGATTACTACCATGCAAGCCCTTTTCAGCTCCTGGCCTGGGGAAGTTAATGGCACAGTTATCTCGATATTAAATGGATTTACCATTCAAGAATGAGAAATATGGATCTAGCATATTAAAGCAGGTGGACCTGGCATAGGAAGTTGCCCCGATTTTTCGAAGTGAAATTTTTTTATTTTCATCAATAGGATGTATAAAAATGCAAGTTTTGCTTGCAAAATGATACAAGATGTTCCCTTCTTTGACTAAATTCTTGGATTTGTTTTATGTATTCGAGTAGCGTCGAGACAGTAAAAAACTGAAATTGAACCTGTTTGAATGTAGATCATTAGACAAGTCATCAGCAACAGACGTAGTTTTTGTAACTTGAGTGGTATCTTCTGCCTTTTTCTGACCTATGGCCCCAATTTGATTAGTTAAACTCGCTAGTTCAGTCGATATCCTGCAATTTTACATCACAAACTGTATTAAACGCATCGAGACGAACCTAAAAGTAGGCCTGCAGAACAATCTCCTCCTTTAATTGCATGTATAAATTTCCATGAAACACTAGTTTCGGCCCCAAATAGCACCCTCCCCCGACTAACCTTCTTGATGCTTGTCGTGGTCGATACGCTGCATTTGTTGGATGACTTCCATTGTTCTGATAAACAAGCGTGCTTCTCTTTAGACACAACAAAATATACCTAAACCTCAGCCTAAATCATGTTCAGGAAAATCTAAAAATCTTAAACATTAATCTGATTCAAGAAACTTATGCAGAATTTCAACATAAGAAGATTATTCAATATCACTTGCCTCTCCATTAGTGAGCCAGCTTTTGAAGAGTTCTTCGCTGTCTGTTCGGAAACTCTGCGTAAGATTCTTGAATCCCATCATCTCCATAGTTGGAGCTGGCATCCCAATAGAACTCTCCATCATCGTCTTTATGAACATTTCTTCGCTTATGTTTCGATGAAACTCTGTGTAGCTTCTTCCCTCCATCTCCATCAAATTTCTACACTTCTAACTTCAAATTTTCCAAGAAACGACGTTATAATCAAACAGCGAGAAAATAACACAGCATCTGTTTCTTGCAGACCTTCATGTATAATAAATTTCTACCTTAAACCCAATATATAAAATGATCCCACCTTAAATTTCAAAAAAATATCACGCCTTCATGTGTATTTAACCTATCAAAATTATGGTTCTTTATTTTTGGTTTTTGATCCGTCAAAACCACACATAAAATCTTTTGACTAATGGCAAATTCCAACTAGATCTGGCAAGGCAAGAAGCTTGGAACTGTAAAACTTCTCATAAACTATGCATCTATATTGCTTGAAGAATCATGCTTTTATATATTTATTTCACTTTCACCATAATTTTCTTTCTAATCTGAAGTTCTTTTTAAACAAATATATGGTGGGCTCGACCAGAATTTTATATGTTTAATTCTTGGAATCAATTAGCTAATTCTGCTCAAGATTCCAGTCATCTATATTTGTCGCTTAGTTTGTGTGAATGAGAAATATACTGGGAAACTTGATCTTGCATTATTTAGTCCATGTGACTGTCTATGTAAGTAATAATAAGGCATAAAATAATTCCACCAGTTTTGAATGAGTCAGCTCAAGCAAGCTCTAAATTTTTTTTATGTAAAATTATTGAACTCTCACGGGGCTTATTTTGCTCATGGCGACAAATTAGACGAATGGGAATGATGGTTTTTTTTAGCAATCATTTGGTATCGAAGTTAGGTCTCTCATCATTTAAGAGATATTTACGTCACTCTACCACCTTTTAGATCGAAATATGATGATTTCACATGCATAATATTACAATAAATGAGGAAAATATGCTCCTAAACTGCTCCATCAACTTTTAAATAACTAATAAATATATATATGACACGAAGTTCAACATTATATGAGTTCAAGTGAGCGGCTCTGAGCAGCACTCGACAAACAATGGAAGCCACGAAAACGACTTTTCTGTATTTAAATAACGTAGCAGTTGAGAAGACGTTTCACTAGTTCTATATATATTCGATCAAATTTGGTTCAGTCAAGTTTTGAAGCAATGTATTTAAAAATGTCCGGTTTGAGGCAATATCTAGAGCATTCTAGCAAGAATCATACTCAATCTGAAAACAAAATCCAAAATTTTGGATGAAATATCGAGTTCTAGACGCAATATTAAAAACCATATGTAAACTCGAATCAACCTAACAAATCAAATTATCTAAACCGATTTTAATCAAAAAATTCAACTCTCGAGTTACGTATATTTTTTTAAATAAGCAACAAACAATATATGCGCTATGGAGTAATACGTTTTGTGTAATTTTAGGCACGTTACTAAAAGTATATCATGGACGGCCAGGAGGTTGGGGGGTTAAATAAATCAATAATAGCGACATTTTATTAAAATTAGGACATCGTTCTCTTGACTAGAAATTGCAATGTCTGGAAGAGTACTAAAACCTAAATTTGACTAAATATTATAAAATTCAATTAGATTTTAAAAATATATATCAACTACACCTGAGAGCCCACCATGTACTACACAGATTTATTAAAAAGGAAAAAATTAATGACGAAACAAACATCATTTGGTTCCATGCACTTGGAAACTTTAATTATAACAATTAACCAAAACATTAGCTAAGAGTTGAAATTTGAATGCAGTCCTGTCCGCCGGTCCGATTATTCAATTTAAGCTAAACTATCGATAAAAGATTCGAGTTATAATATAAAAAAAAATTTTATAGAAGAAAAAAACTAAAAAATCTCAGAATATATACATCAAGTATCGAGGTCGGTGGATGGTGAATGCAAACCATCCGGATTTAATCCTAATATTGTTGCCCAACTAAAGGATTTCGGATGTTTTGCATAGTATTTTCACTAAGTACATTAATATTTAACTAAAAAAGGTTGTAATAATATTTGGAGAAAAAGTAAATGATGTGACATAGTATTAAATTAACTACCTAGTAGAATCTGTCAACACGTAATATTTTCGGTATTATCATAAATTTATGCCAAAAAAAAAAGTCTCACTTGATTTGTTCATCACTTTGCCACATAAACATGATGCCCGTCTGGACAAAAATACAGCCCAAAGAATCCCTCAAATATGCTTCAGTACAGTATATGATAATCACATGCCAATCTGAAGGGAGATCATGAAAAGACATCAAGATGGAACTTATTTTACTGTAACTAGAATCATCGGCAGATGACAAAAAATGTGCTTCTAGTAGTTCTAAAATCAACCTTAACAAGTCGTTTAAGACATTGGTGAGTGAAATATTAGTGCATCAATAAACAAGCAGAATGTCAATAATTTTAGTCACTCTTAAAATTCTGAAAAATTGTTCTTTAGTTCAATGAGATGTTAAATTTAAAACATGAAGTCAAGGTTTCATTGGAAATCTGAAACATCTGTAAGTACATGTGAATCAAAGGATGTTCAGCACCAAGTACAAAAGCAAAAATGAAATTTATAAAGGATGTTTACCCGAAATAAATGTCCTGACTAATATATCTCATCATCAGGGATATCAGGTGTCAAAAACTTTTTCGGGTCCTTGCTGATCTCCTCATAATTGAATGTAGAGGGTTTAACTCTTTCTGGGACAGGCTCAAGTGGAATAATGCTATCCCTATCAATAACTCCATCTATTAAGCCATATTCAACTGCTTCAATCGGGGACATGTAGCGATCTCTATCAATATCCTTTTCAACTTGTTCAAATGATCTACCAGAACAATCAGATATAATTCCTGTGACGTTCTTCTTGTTATGCATTACCTCCTTGGCTTGAATTTCCACATCAATAGCTTGCCCACTAGCACCTCCCAATGGTTGGTGGATCATGATTCGGGTATTAGGCATCGCAAAGCGCTTGCCTTTAGTGCCACCACCAAGAATGATGGATGCTGTTGATGCTGATATGCCAAGAGCAATCGTGGAGACATCGGCCCTAACTAGCCGTACAACATCAAAGATGGCCATCGTAGCGCTGGAGTGAAAAATGTATATGAATGAACTTGCGAAAAATTAAAGAATATATAGAAGCCTAAACCACAACTAAAACCTATTCCATGAGACGATGAACTTGGAATAGGGTTAATCAATATTTTTGCCATGTAACTCCATCCAATGCAGTCACATTTAGATATGGTTCAAGTTGCAAAGACTTGACGCCATAAATAGGGGATAAGTAACTTATTATGGTCATCAATCAATACTGCATAACATAATTTAGATAGATCATAACTCATGAGGTATTAAAATGCAATAAATTCATAAACATGCTTTCACCAATTAAAGAAGTAATCGCTTCGGAGATGAGATCAATCCTTTGTAGGAGCACTAATTAAGATAACTGCACTACTGTGAGGTGAATAAAATCTTTGATTTTGAATACACTAATTTTTCTTTTTACTAAGCTCCCTATTTTCTTTCAATGGAAGGGGTAGACCACTATTATCATATAGGCGGGTAGATATGGGGGCAAGCACCGCGATGAAGAATCTTAAAAAACAGCATAAAAAAGACTCAGTGACACGCGCATCACATTATACCACTGATTCTGTTTAACTGGAGCATGTGAAGGTTGATAATACTAACGAAACTACTGCATAATCATTGAAAGATTCAAAGACACATCAATCACATTATATAGAAATAAATCAAATATATGTAGTTTTAGAAAAAAGAATACGCATATGAAGCCATATCCTCCTACAGAGAGACCACTACATACACTCCTTCAACCTGTCAATCAACTCCAGAAATAATGGTAAAAATTGTTGGGCTCCACATTCAAAGTTCCTCACTTTCTCAACACAATCAATTAGGAGGAAAAACCTCAGTATGCCATCTTAGCTACGCTAACCAATAAGGACTAGCACAAACATTTGGCAACCCAGAAGACCCAATTTCAAATAACATTGGAAGCAATGCCAATCCACCAATATAAACGTACTCAAATCATATTCTGGCAGTGACTATAATACCAACTCATAATATATATTGGTCATTTAATCTTAGTAACAAGCTACACATGGAAATATAATTCACCTATAGTGACTAAAGCTAATCTTAGGGATTCCCATATTCAAATGAACTGAAAAATTAGCCAGCAAAGATTGAAGCCAAGCCATCCATTTTTCTTTGGCCATATCATAAAATTACAAAATGAATTAAAAAGACTTCATAAAACTAAAAAGCCAAGAACAATTTTGAGTATACGAACCTGAGTGAACCACCAGAAGAATTGATGAAGAGCCGGATATCCTTCCTCGAATCCTGAGCGTCTAACAGTAACAGCTGACTAATAATTGAATCAGCGACAAAATCATCAACACTGCTGCCCAGGAATACAATGCGCTCCTTGAGCAACAACCCCATGGCGTCGGAATCGGCGCCACGCATGGAGGTGGCAGGAGTCTGAGGGGAAGAAGCTGTGAGATGGAGCAAGAGGGATTCCGCCGATGGGGCGGCGACGGAAGAGACGATAGTTTGATGGTTTAAGGAAGCGAGGGAGCATCTGAGGGGTAAGATTCTGTGGCGGGTTTTGCCACGCTGCAGGCAGATAGAAGCAGGTGGTGGAGCCTGAGGGACCTGATGGTGGCTGCGGCAGCAGGATGCGACGGAGGAGAGGTGAGAGAACGGCTCGGATTGGATGAGTGAGTCCATCGCCACACTCGGGGATAAAATGTCGGTCACCGGTCCGGAGTTTTGATCTCAAATTGATTGGGCTCCTCCAAACGATAAATGTAGGCTTTTTGAGACACACATATCAAGCCCAAGTTGAATATATTAAAATATGGGTTTTCAGCAAGGGCTTACTCTTACAAACCAGGCCCATTAGCCCATTATTTCCATGACCTAAAAATACTCTATAAATTCTCATCCTCCTCTAATTTATTTTGGTGTTAGGGTTTCTGCCTCCAGTCTAGCAATACAGTGCTTCCTTCTCCGTCGGCGTTTCTCACAATTAACGGTAAAATCAATTTAAATCTGATATTGCACGATGTATCAGAGGCTTCGCCCAGAAACTCTTGAAAAAGAGGAAAATGGAGTGGTCTGTTGATCGATAGTGCAGAAATGGAAAGCTGAGCTTCAATCAGCGGCGGCCAGACAACCGCTGAGATGGATCCACAGATGAGTGCATTCTTTGGTGCTTGTCTACTAATTCCATCTCATATTTTTGCTTCTCAATCTGAAAATATAATAACAATTTATTTCTTTGGAAAATCTCCCTTAAACTTGAGATTACGAGGTTGATCAGTGATTTTGGAACTCATGGAATTATTGACAGAACAAAAGGTCAACCCGATTTTCTTCAATCATTCTGTCAATCGAGTTTAGCCCGTAATTTTGCTAATTAAAAGCCAAAAATAATTAAATTGTTTTTTAAGGTCGATAATTTGGCAATTCAGACTTGTTTCAATTATAATCATCATTGAAGTCGTAATAACGTATAAAATGCCGAAATATCCACATATTCATGTTCTTGAACAGTGAATCTTTTTGAACAATCTCGGAGAAGGCCACAGCACCGACTGCTCATATTGTAACACCGGAAACTACTTTCATTTCTTAAATCAAAAGAAAGGGAATAGGTAAGTCAATCAATAGGAGGATAAGAAATAGAATACCAACAACCGTTCTGTTCGAGCGAAACTTGTCGCTGAAGTTGTTCACCTTTTTACGAGATATACAGTAGTGACTTAGATTTTTAATTGAATGCTAAATAAAAAACAGAAATTTGGGTCAAAAAATTGATTTATTTAATTGAACAGTAAACAATACTTGCAAACACTCTTTAAAATCAAATTTTGGCAAATACATATTACCCGCTTGATGATGTTACTTATCATTTATTTTATATTCTTTATCTTATGGATAAAATTACTCTTGCATTTTCATAAAATGAAATATACAGTTCTTGAATTAATGAATTTGGCTGTTTTTCAATTAAGAGGGAAAGATTTAATTAGAGAGAATTTGAAAGATTGATTTTAAATGACATCTATGTGGGTTATGTTGTGTACTTCAAAATTCATCATAATTATCTTTGAATTTTACTTTATATTCAGCGGATTTGAACACGGCCTAAATGAGATGTAATTATTGGTATGCGTTTCTCATGAAAACATGTGATCGTGTTAAATGTGAAATAGTGATCGTGTTAAATGTAAAATAATTTAACATTTTTTAACAAGTGTTATATATCTAGATTCGACCGTTCATTATAATTCTTTCAATATAATTTCAAAGTTTAAAATATAAATCGAGGAATATGATGAACTTGAACGACATCTTTACAATAAAGATGAAAGAATATGTCAAAAATTCAAGAAACTAGATTGTTGGAAATTGAAAATACACAAAAAATTTATATTTTAAGCTCTGAAGTCATACCGAGATAATTATAATTAATAATCGAATTGAGATATACAACGTTTGATAAATGAAGTTTGATCATTTCATGTTTGTACTTTTTCGTCGAAAACACGATGATTATTTGTTTTTTTTATTATTCTAAAAATGTCATATTTTAGCAATTTTCCCTCTCATGGTTTGTACTGGATGGATTCTTCTGTTCCATATAGGTTGCTCAAATAAATCTCATTTATCTGAATTGTTAAAAATATCTGAATAATTTTTTTAAAAAAAACAATAAAATATTCTAATCATTTGACATATAATCGATAGTTGTTTTTTTTTAAATAAAAAATAGATGAATAAAATGTTATGTGTTGTGAAAAAGTAAAAATTTATGGTAAAAAATAAAAATCTCAAACTCTTAAAATTATCACACTACACACTTTATAATATTTTTCTCTCAACTCAATTGTGTTTTTCTTCACAAATGAGAGATCTATTTATAGAAATTTTTTACAAATAATCCAAAAATAAAATACATCATTACCTACATCATCACACACTAATTTTCAATATTCAACACCTAATTTTACCTAAATTTCAACATTCAACATTCACATTTTCAACACAAATATTTTTCACATTTTTTAAATAATTTTTCAACACTCCCCCTTGTGATGATGATCATAATGATTGTATACATTACGTGTTTTTATACTGCCTCGTTAAAAACCTTACTAGGAAAAACCCATTGGGATAAAAACCATAGTAAGGGAAAAAGAGTGCAGTCACGTAAACTCCCCCTCATGTTGACACGAACAATTCTTCACAAATTTCGTAGATTGCGCATCCCAATATTATATATGTGCTTTCTGAATATTGTCGTAGGAAGTGCCTTTGTGAAGAGATCTGATGAGTTTTCACTTGATTGAATGTGACGAACATCAATACATTTATTCTTCTCAAGCTCCTTGGTGAATGCGAAGAACTTAGGAGGAATATGTTTAGTTCTGTCGCTTTTTATGTATCCTTCTTTCATTTGAGCAACACATGCAGCATTATCTTCATATAGTATCACAGGCTTCTCGTCGAATGATAATCCGCATGAGATTTGGATATGTTGAGTCATTGATTTTAACCACACACATTCACGGCTTGCTTCATGTAGTGCAATAATCTCGGCATGATTTGATGAAGTTGTTACAAGTGTTTGTTTCTGTGAACGCCAAGAAATTGCAGTGCCTCCACGAGTAAATACATATCCAGTTTGAGAACGTGCTTTGTGTGGATCAGATAAGTATCCAGCATCGGCATAACCAATTATACTTGGATTAGCATCTTTTGAATACAAAAGTCCCAAGTCTGTCGTTCCTCGTAGATAACGGAATATATGTTTAATTCCGTTCCAATGTCTCTTTGTTGGATATGTGCTAAATCTTGCCAATAAATTTACGGCAAAAGATATATCAGGCCTTGTACAATTTGTAAGATACATAAGGGCACCGATAGCACTTAGATATGGTACTTCTGGACCAAGAATATCTTCATCATCTTCACATGGACGGAATGGATCCTTTTCTATGTTTAATGATCTAACAACCATTGGAGTACTTAAAGGATTTGATTTGTCCATATTAAAACGTTTAAGGATCTTTTCTGTATAATTTGTCTGGTGAACAAATATTCCACATTCTTTTTGTTCAATTTGTAAACCCAGACAATACTTGGTTTTTCCAAGATCCTTCATTTCAAATTCTTCTTTCAAGTATGACACAACTTCTTGAATTTCCTTATTTGTTCCAATGATGTTTAAATCATCAACATATACAGCAATAATTACGCATCCGGATGTTGTTTTCTTAATGAAAACACAAGGGCATATTGAATTATTTACATATCCCTTTTTCATCAAGTGATCACTTAGCCTATTATACCACATTCTGCCGGATTGCTTCAACCCATATAATGATCTTAGTAATTTCACAGAATAACATTCTCTGGGTTTTGAACTTTGTGCTTCAGGCATCTTAAATCCTTCAGGGATTTTCATATATATATTACTATCAAGTGATCCATATAAGTAGGCTGTAACAACATCCATAAGACGCATTTCTAAATTTTCAGATACTGCCAAGCTAATCAAATACCGAAACGTAATTGCATCCATCACAGGAGAATACGTTTCTTCATAATCAATTCCAGGCCTTTGAGAAAAACCTTGTGCAACAAGTCGAGCTTTATATCTTACTATTTCATTTTTCTCATTTCGCTTTCGAATAAAAACCCATTTGTATCCAACAGGTTTTACACCTTCAGGTGTAAGGACTATAGGTCCAAAAACATTACGTTTATTTAGCGAATCCAATTCAACCTGGATGGCATCTTTCCATTTTATCCAATCCTGCCGATTTTTACATTCACCAAAAGATTTTGGTTCATGATCTTCATTATCATTTATGATGTCGATTGCCACATTATAAGAAAATATATCATCAATTTCTTCTATATCTTTTCGGTTCCATATTTTTCCAGTATTAATATAATTGATAGAGATTTCATGATTCTCGTCAGTTTGTGGTTCTGACAAAACATTTTCATCATCATGTGTTTCTTCAGGAACATCATTCTCTATTTTGTGATCATTATGTGTTTCTTCAGGAACATCATTCTCTATTTTGTGATCATTGTGTTTCTCTATGAATTTTCTTTTTCGAGGATTTTTATCCTTGGAACCAACTGGCCTTCCACGCTTCAGGCGTTTAATGACATCATGACTATCTTCAATTTGTTTCTTCGGAATTTCAATTCGAGCAGGGGCATTTGCAGCATGTATATATGATTTAGTTACCCCTTTTGTGTCTGCAAATGCATCTGGTATTTGATTTGCTATTCTTTGCAAGTGCACAATTTGCTGTACATCTTTTTCACATTGTTTTGTTCTTGGATCCAGATGTAACAATGATGATACATACCATGTAATTTCTTTTTCGGTATGTTTCTGTTCTCCCCCTAACATTGGGAAGATTTCCTCATTAAAATGACAATCAGCAAAACGTGCTGTGAACACGTCGCCTGTCTGTGGTTCAAGATATCGAATGATCGATGGACTATCATAACCAATATAAATTCCAATCTTTCTTTGAGGTCCCATTTTCTTTCGTTGAGGTGGTGCAATAGGCACATACACCATACATCCAAAAATTCTCAGATGAGAAATGTCTGGTTCTTTACCAAATGCAAGCTGCAATGGGGAGTATTTATGATATGCACTTGGTCTGATGCGAATTAATGAAGCAGCATGTAAAATTGCATGTCCCCATATAGAAATAGGGAGCTTTGTTTTCATAATCATTGGTCTAGCAATCATTTGCAGACGTTTAATCAATGATTCAGCCAATCCATTTTGAGTATGTACATGAGCAACAGGATGCTCAACAATGATTCCCATAGACATACAATAATCATTGAAAGTCTGGGAAGTAAATTCACCAGCATTATCAAGTCTAATTTTCTTGATTGTATAATCGGGAAATTGATTCCTCAATTTTATTATTTGAGCAAGTAATCTTGCAAATGCAACATTTCGAGTTGACAATAAACATACATGTGACCATCTGCTGGAGGCATCAATCAATACCATAAAGTATCTGAATGGTCCACATGGTGGATGGATTGGTCCACAAATATCACCCTGAATACGTTCAAGAAACATTGGTGATTCAGTTTGGATTTTGGCTGGTGATGGTCTTATAATAAGTTTTCCAAGAGAACATGCTTTACATTGAAACTTATTATTCTGAAAGATCTTCTGGTCTTTCAATGGATGACCATGTGTATTTTCTATAATTCTTCGCATCATTGTTGAACCAGGATGTCCTAATCGATCATGCCAATTGGTTAATATTGAAGAATTATCAATTACCATGTTTGATTCAATGGGACGTATATGTGTATAATGCAATCCAGTAGGGAGCATTGGTAGTTTTTCAATCACATATTTCTTTCCTGATTTATATGTGGTAAGACACATATATTTCTCATTCCCTTCATTCATTGTTTGAGTATCATACCCATGGGAATATATATCATTAAAACTCAACAAATTTCTTTTCGATTGTGGTGAATATAAAGCATCATTGATCAAAAATTTTGTACCATTAGGTAACAAAAATTGTGCTTTACCACATCCTTTAATCAAGTCTACAGGACCTGATATTGTATTCACCGTTGTTTTTGTTGGTTTTAGTTCCAAGAAATATCTTTTATCTCGGAGGATAGTGTGCGTTGTACCACTATCGGGTATGCAAACTTCAGCTTTGCTCATAGCATTTTCCATATTTGAACTTCAAAAAATATGCAATGAAAAAAAATTAATGACAATACATATTTAAATATAACACATATCATAATTGTACAATAAAACATTATCATATAAATACATGAAAAATAAATTATTGTACATTTATATTCTACCACTATATTGTTCATTTTCAGAGAAATCATTGAGAAAATCTGCAGCATCAATATTGTTCATTTCTATCCCACCAACATATTGATCATTTCCAGAGAAATCATTCATAAAATCAGCAGCATCAAAATGAGTTGAATCACTCAAACGGTCACTTCGCTCAGTGAAGTTGGTCTCCTTTTCTTTCCCCTTTATCGATTCTTTATAAAGTTTGCAAAGATGCTCAGGGGCTCGACAAATACGAGACCAATGTCCTGGAGTGCCGCATCTGAAACAAGAACTTTCAAATCTTTTCGAGTGATTTTCATTAACACTCATGTTTTCTTGATGCCTTTTCTGTGGATGGTTTGGGACGTTATTTTGAGATGAGTTATAGAAATAACTATCTCGATTATTTTCAAAACCACGGCCGCGTCCACGACCACGACCACTTCCTCGTCCACGTCCACGTCCACGACCTCGACCTCGACCTCGACCTCGACCAAAACCTTGTCTTTGAATTTGATTTTGGTTTCCAGGTTTAAATTCATTTTTACTTACAGCATTTACTTCTGGAAATGCTGTTGATCCAGTGGGTCGGGACTGATGATTTCTCATTAATAGCTCGTTGTTCTTTTCCGCCACAAGAAGACAGGCGATGAGTTCAGAATATCTCGCAAATCCACGCACTCTATATTGTTGCTGTAGTGTTATATTTGATGCGTGAAACGTGGAAAATGTTTTTTCAAGCATTTCCGATTCTGTAACCTCATGTCCACAAAATTTTAACTGCGAGATTATTCTATACATCGCTGAATTGTAATCACTGACTTTTTTAAAGTCTTGGAATCTTAACATATTCCATTCATCACGGGCGGTCGGAAGTATAACTTCCCTTATATGTTCAAATCTCTCTTTTAATCCTTTCCACAGAGCCATGGGATCTTTTTCGATGAGATATTCACATTTTAAACCTTCATCAAGGTGTCGTCGTAAAAATATTATAGCTTTTGCTTTTTCTTGTGATGAAGATATACCATTTTCTTTAATGGTCTCGCTTAGACCCAATGACTCAAGATGCATTTCTACATCAAGAGTCCATGGCATATAGTTTTTCCCAGTAATATCAAGAGCGATGAATTCGAGCTTTGCCAAGTTTGCCATGGTGGTACTAAAAATTACGATGCATTTTATTAGTTAATGAATATTGCAATACAAAGTAATGGATAAACAACAAGTACAAGTATTCGTAAAAATAAAGAAAACACACGAGGAGGATATTCTCCGATAAATACAAGACTGGTGAGTATGATAACCAAAATAATTAAAAATAACCTCGTGAAAGCCATCTTCTTTTTTTCTTCGAAAATTTGATGAAGAATAATTTTTAGAGAAGAAGAGAAAGTTGGAGTGATTGAATGTATTTGTGAGATTGTATTTATAGAGCAAAAACTAGCCGTTTTGTTACCGTTTATTACCGTTGGTGTATAAGAAAATAAATGTATGTATTTGTATAATTTTATGGTAATAATATGGTGTATATAATATTAGTCATATTTAAATAATTATGTATATCATATCACATTATTATAATTAGGTGTCATAAGTTATTTTGTTTAAAAAACCTTATAGGCTTTTATACTTGTCGTATCCCTTACCGGGAGTGTGGGATGTCGTCTTAACATCCTCCCAGGATTTATAACAAGTTTTTGAAAAAATTATTTTTATTATTTCTAACAATAACATTATATTATATATTACATATATAAACAATAAATAAATAACAGTAAAATAAATATTATTACTTTTGTTACCTTTTTCTTCTGTTCGGAGCTTGGAAAAATATGGAGGACTTTTAGAGCTTCGTGCTGATAACGTGTTGTGAAAAAGTAAAAATTTATGGTAAAAAGTAAAAATCTCAAACTCTTAAAATTATCACATTACACACTTTATAATATTTTTCTCTCAACTCAATTGTGTTTTTCTTCACAAATGAGATATCTATTTATAGAAAATTTTTACAAATAATCCAAAAATAAAATACATCATTACCTACATCATCACACACTAATTTTCAACATTGAACACCTAATTTTACTTAAGTTTCAACATTCAACATTCATATTTTCAACACAAATATTTTTCACATTTTTTAAATAATTTTTCAACATTATGCACGTGATTTATTGTATTTTATTTATACATAATATTTATTGTTTGAACAAAATACAACACAATCTGAAACACATAGAACATATGATTTAGTCCTTGGTATACCACCGTTAATTGGAGGTTTTGTACACTTTTTTGGAAGTAAATAAATAAAGTAAGATGGAATCATTCTAGAAGCTTTGAACATTTGAGATACAAACTTTAGTGATACAAAGATATAAATCGAAACAATATTTATTTCAATTTTGGGAATTTTTAGATACGGAGATTTCGGGATTTATATGGATTTTAGTAACCATAAATTTGACATTCACGCAGTTTAGGATCTGATTTAAAAACTTCACGTTCATATATATTGGATTTTTGGTTTATCAAATCCGTATTTTGAGAATTGATATGACAAAAATACCATATAAAGTCTTATAAGATAATCTTATTGATCAAATTTGTGAGACTGGAATAATTAAAAATAGTATTTTTTGTATCAAAAGTATCAATTTTTTAATATAAATATAAATCAAATCCATCCATTTATTCAATAAACATATGTTTAGTAAGTGGTAAAATTTTAGGGAATATTATTTAAATAAAGTAAGATAACTAGATTTTATAATTACCTTTGAATCCCCATACCTAAACTTGGGTTTGAGTCAATCTGAGGGAGAAAATTTTTTGTACTTTATTATTCATAAAAGAAAATTGCACTCAATGGGCCTACATGTCTTATCTGATGTGAAATTAAGTACAAATAACTTAATATATATGGTATAAATATGAGTTTTTAGTACTAATTATTTTAAATTTTGTACAAAAACAAGTGTTAGGTGTACAAAAATATTTGAAATATATGTGTTTTTACATTTCATCTCTTTAATATTGAAAGTGTAAATATTTGTATCTTATTTGAGTCAATTAATATCATAAATATATAAATCAGTATATTGATTTAATATTTTTGTAACTAATTTTTTTTGAATTAGTATCTAAATTATTATAATTTTATATCAAAATTATTTTTTTATCAGATTTGAAACAGTTGGTACTCAAATAGTACATATTAGTAATATATTTTTGATGTTTTGTACTAATTTTCATCTGTGAAAAAACTTGTTGTGAATCAGAGAGTGCGTTCAAACTCAAGTTTGGATTTGGAGATTTAATGACGATTTATCTAATTATAAAAGCTTTTAATGATTAATAATAAGTTTGGACATAATTATTTATATATGGAACAGCGTCAAAACCCTACGCTGCCGCTGTTTTGTCTAGGCTTATTGATTCACGAAGTCCGATTGGGTCAATTAAAAATTTCTAAATGGGCTACTGGATTAGTTGACTAGCTCATTTACTTGGGCTTGGGCTTGGGCCTTCATGGTTTTGCCCTTGTGTTCGTTCTTCTCCCTGATATTGTCCAGAACCTTAGTTCTCCCCTTCTTCAAAGCAGCGGCTGGGCAGCGGCACGGCGGCGGATAGGCAATCCGGAAGCAACGGCGGAGACAGTAAGCGGATTTTTTCTATTCTGTATTTATTCTTCTCTAGTTCTCCAGTCTATGTTGTCTGAGAACTATGTGAAGAAGTTGCGAGCCGTGGCTGACAACTGTTTGGAGTAATGAAAATTGTCCCACTTTTGGGTCGAAGTGAGATTGGGGATTAAAATACAATCACAAATGGCAAATTGGAATGCATTTAGGTTATTGCTGTTGATTACTTCGAAAGTCCCACTTTTCGTTGTTTATCATCATTCTTCACTGTTATAGGAATGAATCGATCCCTTGGAGCTGCTGCCCTTAAGCGGAAAAGGCCTGAAACAGATCCCCCGGGCCTGGTTGATGCTGAACGGGCCATTCTCAATTCAATCAAAAGCAAAAAAGATTTGGGTATATGGGTAAGAGACATCAAAGTAGATACCAAGCTAACTGATCATGTAGTAAACAAATCACTCAAGTCGTTGACAGCCAAGAAATTGGTAAAAGAGGTGGTCAACATTCAGAACAAGGGGAAGAAACACTACATGGCGGTCGAGTTCGAGCCTTCGAAGGAGATAAGTGGAGGCGAGTGGTACGTAGATGGGAACCTCGACAAAGAACTTATTAACATACTCCAAGATCTGTGCCTAAGGTGCATGCGGGCTCAGAGGGTTGCCACGTTACAAGGGGTGCATAATGAATTGAAGAAGAAGGGAGTGTTGAATT
Source organism: Primulina huaijiensis (assembly GCF_012295235.1). Taxonomy (NCBI): domain Eukaryota; kingdom Viridiplantae; phylum Streptophyta; class Magnoliopsida; order Lamiales; family Gesneriaceae; genus Primulina; species Primulina huaijiensis. The sequence continues at coordinate 18,555,564 of NC_133311.1, read as the reverse complement.
TCGAAATCTCTGCTCAACAAGTTGCAGAGATACTGAATTCCATGGTTTTGGATGGTGAGATTATAGAGGTGAAGAGCACTGGATTGGCGGATTATCATTCGATTCCTGTAGGAACAATCTGCTACCGAGTTGCAACTGGTGCCGGGGTGGTCAAAGGCTCCAAGGTAGGTGTGTTTGCTTCAATTCCTTGTGGTCCTTGTCCCCGAATTAGTCTGTGTACATCCGATGGCTTAATTTCTCCAAGCAATTGTGTTTATTACAATAAATGGTTAGACATTGAATTTTGAATCTTTAATGTTATTGTCTAAAAGAAAATTGTGCTTTGAGCCCTTTGCAGTTTCTTGAGTATCATGAATCAAAAGCGTTTTATTCCAAACTCGAGGGATTAATCTGGGTTTGAAGCACTGTAAATAGCAAGCTAGTTACACACCGACTCTATGCCATAAATAGGAATTTTCAGATGGGATGAATTTGATGGATTTCAATAGACAAAATGGTTTTTATTTTAGTTTTTAGCTGGTGAAGGGATTCGTTAGATCTCAACCCGAATCCCAAACTTGGGACACCCTTTGCGATTTCTCAATGACTTATAATTTTGGTGCTAGATGAACTATAAATTATCAGCTATAAGCCTTACTTTTAAGCTTGTTATTGTGAGGGTTTCAACATTACAAGTACAGCAGACTATTCAAAATATATCCATGACTCGTAAGAATATCGGCTGTCTGACTATCATGATAAATTTCAGCCGGTGTTTATGTAATTTTTACAAGTTTGAGGAGCCCTCAATTAATTGGTAAAATGAATGTAGACACCCACCATTATAGCCAACACCAAAGTCCCTGATTGCCTTGACTCGTCGGATACCCTCCAATGGAGCAAAAAGAAGAAGAAAACCATCAAACATGCCCATCCAAGCTCTTCACCTTTCCAATTTAAATAAGGCAAATAAGCCGTCGTTGCCAAACATGTGATTAAAATCAAGAAAAGAGGTCCAAGAATCATTGTTGTGACAGTATAGGAGACGAGCACTAGCACGAGAGGTAATATAATCGAATGACTGGTTGAACAAAACGCGAGCAGTAACACAACAGGTATAAACACCACACACGTAAAGATTGCATTTTCTGAGTCGGAGACTAATGGGAGGTTGAGATTGATCGGGGAGGAGTTGCCCCGGAGGAGAAGGGCAAGTGCCACCATGAGAAGAAGTGGGATTATAGGAGATGGCCCTTTTGAGGTGTTGGAAGCATGGTTGAATGAGTCCGTATCACATTATGAATCTAGAAACCAAGTCAGGCTGCAGTTTTACCACTTGTGAAGTTTAGTTCTTGCACTTTCGTAGTGGAAACTTTGATTCAAGAAATATATATGGGAACAGGAAAGTGGGTGTGATGGCAAATGGATATCGTGACAAAAGTTTAAGTGATTATAATGGATATGTTTATGTGATTTTCTATAGTTAATTGTATTGTTTTGTCACGGTATTTTGAAATATATCAAGAAAAAGAATCAACTTTAAATGTCGAAACGGAATTTGGATGATGATCATACGAATAAACAATCTTTGTATTTTTACTAGAACTCGGGTAATTGTTGTGCGTTAAGGGAGGAAAAATGGCATATTTCAAGAATATGATTGAACGTCGAGAATCAGTATCTATTTTACATGTAAACTCAAAGTGAAGGCTGAGTTGTGCATGAATCCAAGGGAAGTTTCAAATTGCATGGGACAAATAAATAGCGATGCCATAAATTTGACCTTTCCAGACGAAAAAATGGGATTTTAGAACAAGATTCATGTCAGTCGATAAAATTGCATTTATTGGTAGGAAGCTCAAATTCTTGATTATGGGGATTTAAATCTCAAAGAAAATGACTAAAATGAAATAGAAATTTAGTGATGAAAGAGGGACTAAATCTTTCTTTCTTTTTTTCTTAAAGCTCCTATTAATATGAAATTTTCTCAAGATATACTTGCAGGTACCCCTTATAGGACTATGAAAAATCGACTCCGTTGGTCAGTAAAAGGTGAAGATTAATCACTTGATCATTCTTTAAAACACAAACTGTTCGTGAAAGCACTCTTATATCCTTTCCCTAAAGACTCCATTTCATTTGAAATGTGATGTGCATATTTGAACTGTTTTGCCTTAAAACTGCAGCCTGCTTTCTGGAATAAGCTTTTTCTTGGTGGGCATAATGATGATTTGAACCCTCCAATCTCTTGTTCAATATAAAAAGTTTTCCCGGAATAGAGTACATACGGAAACAACAGAAATAACATTGTGGACAACTTGAAGAAGCACGATATGCTTGTAGATTTCATTTTATTTTATTCTTAGTTAAATAACTCAATGTTTCACAGGATCACAAACCGGTAACCGACTAATGACCAGATGAGAATTGCAATAAAACATCAAAAGTTTCCATCCGCAGATCAATATACTCCAGCTTACTGGCACATTCCATCTTTATTTGTAATGAATCTCACCTTTAGACAATTACGATACTCCTCGTACCTCGTATTCATGAAATACTTGAAGCGGGGATTCCTTTGAAACGGGCCTGTCTTCTGACCATAATTCTAAATTTACAGTCCCTGTCCCCCAATGAATGAGACATTTATAAACCTGACTGATATTGAACCGGTTCACTAGACATAAGCCAAGATTTTTATCAACAAGCATCCATTCACCTGGAAAGAAAACTCATATTTAAGAAGGGAAACCGCTAAAATTTCATCTGCATGAAGGTTAAACAATACGTATTATTCAACGATCTAGAAAAAAGCAGGCAAGTTACCATTTGGCCGAAGACTCCCTTCAAAAAACCGTTCGCTAGATTCAGGCCAGACCTCGAGTTTGGACCCATCAATGGAAGTAAACGATATATATGATTCTGTAGGGTGTAACAAGTTGAATGTAGGGTGCACTCGTAAGCACACAAGCCTGAAATTTGATGAGACGATGTTCAGCCTAAAGAAAAAAAAAATTGATAGTGAAAATGTATTTTATCAGTTAACCTTGAGAATCCACCAGAACCAGCACCAACTTCTCGAGCAATGATGCCAGAATCAATTCTGAGAACTTTTGGGTCGTCTTTCGTCAGATATATCTCCCTTTCGAGAATCAATCCACCTCCAATATCACCCTCTAGTTTCAGTAACTCCTTTTCTCCTCCCTGCTCCAGGCCCTTTCTGCACAAGCAAATGGTGGCAGTAAATGTCAAAAAAATCACACATTATCTTTTATACTTGTGGGTTTCTGAAATTCCCCCATTGCCTAAAAGAATATTTCAGTCGTTCTTTATAATGAATTGGTGGACATGAGTAAACTTGAGTGAGATCATCCTAGATGACGGCAGACATGCTAGAATGTGAATGGTGTTAATTTACATATAGAGTTGGTTGGAACTAAATTGCCACTTTATCACTCCCAAATGGATAGCTAGGATTCTAGGAAGGGGTTTAGATTGTGTCAAGCCAGCTCATAAGCCTGTCATACCAGCTTGGCGCAAACTCAATCAATTTTAAGGTTTATCAAGCTCGGACTATTTCAGTTACTCAAAAACTCATGACCTAGGACTAGCAAACCAAACTTGTTATATGAGCTCATGAACATGTTCGCGGAACAAAAATTGTGATCCCAAACTAAGTTCACGTGTCTGTCTGCTCGAGACTGAGAATTTTCACAAGATTGACTGAGATCGACTCATTTGCACCAAAAAATAAATACTGCAACAATGATAAAGTAATTATTTAGCGATTAATATGCTTACTCAATGACAGAATACTCCTCCAAGCACCCCGCAGACCGGATTTCCACACCACTATACTCTTCATAGCCACCGGCACCAACTTGACTATGAAGCCATTGAGTTTCTGTCACATACAGGAAAAAACACGTACTTATGAAACAGGAACATCATTCACATGCAAGTAAACAATTTAAAGTTTACATAGACAACAGGAAAAAGCATTATGTTCCACAAAATGTTGAAAAAATAGTTGAATGCCAACACAAAAACTTCAATCAAAGAAACTCTACATAAGCCTAACAATATAAGAGTTCATATTAAGAATTACCCGAGGGAAGATGCTCCATAGAAACAATTCTGCCACCAATCCATGGTACTACTTTTAGAATCCAATCCCGGCTTTTCATTTCTACAGGGGTAAATGATAATTATGTTCCCTTGTGCTCAGAAACATTATCCACGTCTGGAATATGGTTCTCACTTTCTGCAAAAAAATGTGAGACTCGTTTGTATCTTTCAAAGAAAATACACCATTTGCTTTAGAAATAGCCGGACATAAGATAATGTAAAAAAATAGATGATAACTAAAAGAAAATAATACGTAAAAAAGATACTAGAAGTCTAAAAGAGTGGGTTACCTATACGAATTTGGAATTGCTTTTCACTGGCTAAGACTAGTTCTGATATTTCACTTTTTGAAGGCATTGGGATTTCAAGAATCTCTCCATCTGTACCCCATGCATCAATCTGTATGACATGACCATAAATTAAATCATCAGTGGATCCCAAGATTTTGTTAAAATAAAGAGCACATAAATCTTCTCAAGAAAAAAATTTACACACTGTTCAACTCCATGAAAAAGAAGTTGGTGTACCATCGCACATTTGCCAAGCAGTAGTTTCACATGTAAACGTCGGTTTGGTCGCTTCCATATACCTTCAGTCTTTAACACCTTCACTGTGACTGCAGAAGACTGACATTCAGCAACATATGTTGTCATAAGATATCCTCCATTAACATAGTCGTATCCATCTCCAGCATCTTCAAAGAGAGAACCTTCGGCATTACCTGCAATTTACTCAATCCAATACAGAAGCGATTCATCAATGTAACTTACCATATAAAATATTTTGCAGTGTTACTAAAATGCATAATCAGAAAGATTACCATATTCATCTAAAGCCACCAGCAGTGTTAAATCGTCAGTATAATTAGCTTCACCAACATGTTGATAAAGAGGAGCCAAAGGAATGATTGATCCACCTTTTAGATACAATGCAGGCAAATCCTAGGTAAGCCAAGAGTGGGGAAAATGTGGAAAAGGTCACAGATCATGGTTAACAGAGACTTTAAAAAACAGAATAGGAAAGTTTGATGAAGTTGAAAGGGATTAGTTACTGGATGAGAATCTTCAAAATCAAAACTCAACCAGATGCCTTTAGGCAACTTGTGCTGCATTTGACATAACTCCTGATCTTGTCCAGTGCTGCAACACGAAGAACAATTTCTCAAAGTTGATATTTTGTTCATATATATCATTGTATTGACCACTAACATGAGTGGCTACGGTCTAAGTTTACCCATTCTACCATTCTTTATACTAAAGAAAAATGAGTATAGGAGGTGACACCAATTTTTTAAGCGAGCTACTCTGTAGTGGGGATACTAACATGCAGATCTATATTGATTCTTGAAAAATCTAACGCTATATATCCAAGAAAGAGATATTAACCTTGCATATATGAGAAGTGGACCCAACAGAAACGAATTTTCTTGTTCTCTCAACTCCAAATCTTTGGGATCTGCAAATATTTTAAAAGTTTTCACCTACCAAACATAGGGAACCTATTATAATCCAAATTCAATCGAATTTATGTACAAAAACACACCAGCGAAAAATGCAGGAGTCACAACTGGAATACCCCTTCTATGGGCAATGTAAAACAGTGTATAAATGTGCGGTAAAAATCGATATCGCCTCCTTAATGCCCGTCGACAAACTTCTTCGCACTATTTAGAGATGGCAAATAAGAAAGCAAGAAAACAGGAAAAAATTATATATAATCGATAACATCATCAAGCAATAAAAATTACATGATTTGCTATTAACCATTGAAACATACTAGTGCAGATAGAAAGAAAAAATGCTATGTAGAATTTTTTCAACAGCTCAGGTAGATAAAATTAATTTCATATGAATATAAGAACATCGATTTGGTTAAATATGTCGATTTTCTATAGTTCAGTATTAACCGCGCTTGAATGCTGCCCTAATTAAAGAATACATCCCCGTGGACCCAACATCTTTTAAAAAGATTCTAGCATAAACCAATAAAACTAGAAGGCGAACCTCTTCCCCAAAAGACCAGGGTTCATGATCAGCTGTTCCAGTTTCAGAATGTCCGCGACTAAAAGGAAACATGGACCCTACTCCCATCCACTTCCCGAACAGTTTTGGTGTTGCATTACCAGCAAATCCACCAATATCCGGCCCAGAGAGTGGTTGACCGCTAAGACCCTGGATACAAGCTTATTTTCATCAGAGTAGTTGATTTTGTATATAAAATGGAGGAGAACAATGTTTTATATTAAGGACTAATAGGTTCAGTATCATAAAACCTGCCACTTACCAATTGAAGAACCATGGAGATGCTCATGTGAAAATGCTCCCAATTAGAAAGATTATCTCCTGTCCATGTTGCAGCATATCTTTGGCTGCCCACAAATCCAGCTCGTGTAAGAACAAAAGGACGTTTTCGTTCATTTGCCAGTTTCATGCCTTGGTATGTTGATCTTGCCATCAGCATACCATAAACCTGAGACGAGTAAGTAAAATTAGTGACTGGAAGTCAGAAGGGGTCCAATTTATAGCAATTCATTAATTTTATCAGTACCTTCAGGTGAACAAAAAATATAGATCGTTCTAGTTTTCATATTAAATTGCTTCATTATACGAATAGCGTGATAAAAAAAAGTGTATTACATTGTGATAGTATGAATGGCTCTGACAACCTCCAAGTTCTGCATCTCCCCTATGAATATTGGTCTCCGGCATTGTCTTTGTTGCACTCTGTTACAAAAATAAGGCTGTAAAATGCAACGGAACAGGAAATCTCGTGCTTCCGGAAAACCTCTAAACCTCACCTTGAAAACAGCTGGTTCATTCATATCATTCCATATGCCATCCACGCCATTAGAAATAAAGTCTTTAACAAGATTGGCCCACCAAGAACGGGCTCTGAATTGTGTGAAATCGGGAAAGACACAAGGGCCTGGCCACACCTCCCCTAAAGGTAGAAGTAACACAGATAAATAACAAGAACCGAGAGAAGCCTAAGCAAAAATATAAATGTAAAAAAGAAGTGCTCTAGTCTATAGAAACCAAAGTTTCCAAGCTTTCATTTGAATCATTACTAGTTTCCTAATCTTCTTGATCATAGTTTTTTTTATTTATAATTTTATGCATAGGGTGTTTAAGGTTCATATACCAACAAAAGGTTTTCCGTCAGCATCTTGAATCCAGATATCGCTTTCTGAACCACTGTCACAAACAAAATAGCCCTTTTCGTTTTTTATCCCTGGATCAAGCATCCATATAGCTTTGAAGCCAGATTGATGAAGATCTTGTACTAGAGACTTAGGATCCGGGAATCGTTCCTGGGAAATCAATTTACCATTGCTTACAGGAATAAATAATCTCAAAACAGACATTGACTAACAAGAAGCACGTGGCAGTGAAGCACATGACAATCAATCACTGAAATATCTATGGTCTTTACTTTACCTTAAAGCGTCTGTAGAAAATTTAGAATTCAAATCATACAAATTGTTTTTCTGTTTCATTATATAGCTGTTAAACATAAGCTGTCAGTGGTTCCACTTTTGGGGGAGTTGATAAGTAGCATTAATTATATATATTGTTGCAGCTTTTAATGCTAGAGAAATTCCTCATTCACTAAAATTATTCATGGTGCCGGAGACAGGTTCGGATAATCTACAACTAAAACAATTCCATGGCTGCTGAGAATAGTTATTTGTCATTGGAAGACATCTCGAACAGTATAGGAGCCGTCAATAACACCTCGTTTGCCATAACAGAACATAAATTAAATGGCCATTGTTATTTGCAGTGCTCCCAATCACTAATGATCTTCATTCTGGAAAAGGGAGGGATGAATACATCAATGGTAAGTGTGAGTAACCAGCAAAAGAAGATCCAAAGTTTCACAAATGGGACATAATAAATAATCTTCTCGTTGTATGTCTACTCAACTCCATGACTAATTAGGCAGGTCAAATAAATGACATAAAAGATCAGACATCTGGATATTGCACATATGCTTGGGAGATTTTGGTCACTTGGTGTGGTAAGATACAACCTGTTGTAGAAGAAACTATTCGAAAGCATAATTTCGAGCAACGGCACACGGCATTTGTGAAGGCATGTGGCTTAGAAGATTGTTACAGGAGTTGCATATTTTATTGAAGAACCTATAATGTTGTTTGTGATTGTCAATCACGATTAGTACTGTAGTTCGCCCATGGCTGAGGAACACGTTCAACACCAAGCTTGGCATAATTCATTATTGCTCAGCTTGAGGGGAAGTATAGCTAATTTAGAAATTCAAATCACACAATTGTTACTCTGATCCCATAATTGTCGCTATTAAAGATAAGTTGCAGTTGTTCCACATTTAGAGGAGTTGATACGTATAATTCTTTGTATATATATTGCCATACTTCAATATCTGAATTCAAGAGAAATTCTCCATTCTCTATTTTTCTTCAGCTTGATTTATATGAAAGACAGAAAGTAAATATCAATTGCATACAACAATAAAAATGTCCTAAGAAAAATCATGCCTGGTCAAAAGTGAAACAACGAAAACCATCCATGTAATCTATGTCCATCCATATGACGTCACAAGGTATTCCTTTTTCTCTGAACGTCTTTGCTATCTGCAATGAGCACAAAAAACAAAATTCCAAGACAAGTAAAAATTCCAAAACACTGAGAAACACCAGTATGCAGACTAATAGAAACTTTTTCAGGTCTACATAAAAAATACATACACTTCTATATAGACAAATTAAATGTGACTTGGGAAACTGGAGGTTGATTAATTTGGGACTTGCATACCATGATAGGAAATTTATTCAATTTGGAAACAACAGATACATGAACAAAAACAGATATGATAAACTACATAATTAATGGCAAGGTGTATGTATATGTGGTCAACCTGGCGAACTCGTTTATCAGAATTATAGCTCCAACGACATTGATGATAGCCCAAGGACCATTTTGGGGGCATAAATACAGTTCCTGCAGGTAAATTCTCAAACAAACAAATATCAATTGCATTCAGTGACGAAGGCAAGAACTGCTAAAGAAGTGGCAAATATTACGCGACAACAGAAGGACCCATTCACAGGAAATTTCAACTTCTCAGCAGACACGCTTTATAGTGCATACTTAAATGAAAAAACGCTTAGATACAAGAGGTAATGATAAAAATATTTCTAGTTGTCACAACAATAATTCCATATATAAATGAATATATAGGAACCAATTTTTCAGAAAGCATTAACACATTATAAAATATGTCACAAAAAAATGACATGGTGTGGCAAAGGATTTATTGCACAGTGTGACAAAACATAGAAGTATACATTAAGACCAAGCTCTGGATAGCAAATTACCAATTGCTCGTGAAAAAGATGCTAGAACGTCGGTTGGTGAAGCGAATGGACCAAACGTGATGACAGGATAGGAGGATGAAGAAATGAACTTTATGTTTAGTTCCTTCTGCAAATCAATCTGCCCAAAAAATAATCAATGAAACAACTTTTTACTAAGGTCAAGAAACTTCACAAGATAGCCATAAAATCAAAAGTACCTCGCAGCGTCTTGTTGTATCCGCGAGAACCCCTAACGCCTCTCCGTTAGAAAGAACTGCTAGAACCCAGGGGTGTGATTGATACAAGGAAGTAGTTTCGGGACCATAGCCATATGCATCAGTGTTCCATGTGAATATCTATCTCTCATTTAAATTAGTTTACATAAATAAATAGATATTGACATCCAAATTATAACATACCTCCTTTAAGTAACCACAAAAGATAAATAAATTGAATGGATCAATAAGCTTACCCTCTTCCCCGTGCGTTCTAGCTTCCCACCAACTTCTCCAGTTCCATAGAACGAGGTGTTTGGAGGGAACTAAATTATAGCAAGATTGAATCCCATAAATGAATTAAAAAATGTACTCTCATCAAACAGCAATATTCAAGTTTTCTACACAAAGATGTGGATGACAGAAGATATTCGATTATACCTGAATACTGACAATCTGTTGTCCCATTACACATTCAAAAGTGGGAATGTAGGATGGAACTTGATGAACACTCTTGACTGGTGTATCCCTAACTTTAGGATTTTCAAAAGAAATGCTGGGAAATGCCGCATTTCTGTCATCTACTGAACAATCGAATCGGAACACCCCTTCACCAAGAATTGGTTCGTAAATCATTTTACCTGATCGCACATTTGAATTCAATGACTCCCCTTCACATCGCGCCATCATGGATATAATAAACGGTCTTTGATGAATTAGTCTCCTTTCAAGTTTCTCCTTTCTATATGCCAAATAATCACATCAAGAATCTTCCCCAGATCATGCAACTTCATAAATGACCAACAACAAGACAGAAGTAAATCTAGAATCAGCAAAACAAATACTCTACATATCTATAAAATAACAGTACATAATGAGACAAAAAAAAAAGTCTGAATCACTCAAACAATTAGCCATAAATATCAATAAATCACACATTTTCTTTCTTGAATTCATCCATGACAAATAGCTGAAGTAAAAGAAACTCTTAAAAGAAATCGAAGCGGAAAGGGGGCATATTGAACTGACCTGATTGAGCTAAAAAGATGCATTACTGCAACATCTTTAACAGTAAAATGGGATTCTAAACTAAACCAATACAGAGAACAGAGGTTTCTTAGTGACCCACTTAAAGTTCTTGAAATATAACCGCGAGTTAAAACTGATGAACCAATGGGGCGCTGCCTATCCGACAAAACCAGCACTCTACTCCAACACAGTGTCCTCTCCATTATGGTTCAGAAAAAGATTTATAAATAGAAAGGAATAGTTAATTTAATTGTCCAATAATTGACAGAACAGGGAAATTAACAGTCCATGTAAAAAAATCAATCGATGATCAATCCAGCGGTGCAATTCATAAACTTGACAAATTCGGTGACTGAAAGAAAGGAGGATGATGGGTCCTAAACAAAAAAGTGGAAAGCACTCGTATGCGATCTGTGCTCTTTTGGACGCAAACGCAAGGGAATATTTTGTTATTAAATAATTTTTACAAAATATTATAAAATATATTTAAGTCAATAATAGTTTTAAAACGATTTTTTATATCTAAATTAGAGTATGTACTTTAAGTGAAATAGTCTCGCAAATTTTAGTTAGATGGATCAACTATATTCATACTTAAAATAATATGTTTATTCTTATAAAGTAATATGTTTTTATTAATTGGATCTAGTTGGAGATCTCATATAAAAAAATTAACTCGTGAAACTGTCTCACAAGAATTTTTGTATTTAAATTTATAATATGATATGATGATTTTAATTTTTTTAAATTAACCCGTGAAACCGTTTCTCGTATTTATGCCTTGTATGCATGTAGTTATATTATTGCGTTGAGACGAATGATAAAATTATTGAAATAGGATTTATCAGATAAATTGAAGAATGAATTAGATTTTATTGGGCTACCATGTCTTTTTGTATGTAAATAAGAATAGTATTTTGAATACCACCTTCTATTTTATTTTAATTATATATAATTTTAATTTAAAGATGTATATCAATTATTGATTACTATAGAAACAAAAAACATGTACATATGTGTGTGGGATTCAATATAACATGATCAAATTACCTCTCTAATTGGATTCAGCTTTGATAAAATATCTCATCAATATCAATATCAACGTCAACGTCTGATCGACTAAATGATTATAAAAAAAATTTTGATTATCAAAACCAAGGTGGTATCAGAATATGCTTTGATTTTATTATTATTTTTATTTATATTTGAATATATTAAAGAAAGTTTTCAACATGAGGCCAAGGAGTTTTGAAAAATATGAGCAATGAAAACCACTTATATGGTTTAATAAGTTAATGTTTTGATGAAATTTGATTTGTTTAATTATTTAAAGTAGATGATTGCAAGTANTTATTGTGAATCCTATATGAGCATCGATAACGTGATATTTAACTATCGAATGTGATGAAATTGAACATGTAATGGATAGACGTCATATTTTAACATGAGGTGCAACAATTTTTTGGAACTAGAGAAGATATATTTTCAATGGATACATAAATTTAAGGTGCTAGATTGAACACAGAGAAGCATAAATACAAAAATAATTCTTCAATAGGGTGTATGAGTTTTATGGAGTAAGTGAGTGTGATAACAAATTATCATTAATTTGATTATCTTTCTCAACACTTTCTCGATCAAATTTATTGTATTGGGCTTGTATAAGGCGATCTACTCGACTGACATGCTTTGCAAGTTACTATGTTAAAGCTCAAGAGTTTATTCAGCACGCATACGATGAATTGTGGCTGCGAGTTTTCGGTCATGGGAAAAAATACACACACAAATAACACATAGAAGAATAGCTGATAGTGACTATACAACACTTCTGTATGCAAATCTTGGATTAGCTGCTAAGGAAGAAAACAGAGATAAAGGAGAAGTGAGAAAAAATCTAAGTTTATTTTTATATGGAGTATAAAATTATATTATATATATATATATATTAAATATACAGCCAAACATTTAAGCGGCTAGTGCTAAAATGAAATATGTGCATTATCTAGCATTGGAGAGTAATAAATGAAAAACTGATATGTAACAATCGGGCATTAATATGAAACTAAAACCATTAATCCTGGAATTATGGTGTTCGTCGACCCATCTCAAGAATATATATGTGAGACGGTTTCACAATAGACTTACTTGTTAAATAAGTAGCGTAAAAACTTCCATTCTCAACCTTGATAAGATATATGAAGCATTCTCATATTTTTTATTTTTAAAATAGAAAATAAAATTTCCAAAATTCTATGCCGTCGCAAAATTATATTATTTTTGTTGTACGCAAACTTTATTTCTTTTTTATACATATATATATATATATGAAACAAAAATAAATACAAACCTTTTTTTTATGAGTTTGTTATTCGTCTCAGATTTGAATCTATATGTGAGATAGACTACAAGACATCGACGATACAAACAAAGACGATAAGTCATGCATATGCATCATACATCCACTCTGTGTGTGTTATCCATCCATAAGATTTTGGAGATATATAATATGGGACAATTAGGGTTTCGTAATTATCCATTCCAAGGTCATTTTAGACATAATATTTTCACGATCCTTAATTTATCACATCCATAAAAATCATTTAAAAATAAAATTATTTTATCATAATTTATTATATTTTCCTATCTATTTTTTTTTATCACACATTGTTAATCATTTAATAATCACATTATTCGAACCAAATGTTGTCATGCTTCATGTATTAATAATCTATTCACCCCTTACAAAAAACATGCAAATATGATAATTATTCTTCTTGAAACCAAATATTTTGTAAGAGAGTTGTCTTCCCAAATCTAATCATATGTATATATGCAATCACTTGAAAATCCAAAAAAAAATTGTTCTTTCAAATTCGAGGTTACAGATAGAGCAAATGCATCAACAAGGCCAACTGATTTGGCCCCACATTGTCCACTCTGGCCTTAACCCCTTAAATATTATTTATTATACATTTGGAATATTTATTTTCCTATGATATGATCAAATGTTATATTTTTGTATCATCAACAGATAAGTCAATTTTCATAAAAATGTGAGAGATTCACATGATATAATGATATTGAAATAGGAAGAGAAATATTATCGATATGACATAGACTAACTCAGCTCTTAGCGACTGGCCAACCACAAATTTCCAATATTTTGCCATCTGATGATGGATGTGAAATTTAAGGATATGAAATTTAAATCCACCAATTTTTTCTACGAGTCATTTATTGAATAGATTTAACAATTCTTGAAAATTTTAGGATCATTTTGAAATATCATAAAACTTAGGTCCTAAACGTGATTTCCACCTCACGACCTTATCATTCTTCAACAATACAACCAATGAATGTGAAATTAAGATGGTGTGGGCATCCCTGGGCAGGCAAACGTCAAAATGAGGTTACCCCAATCAATGATTGACAAAAACTTATATGAGACGGTTTCATGGGTCGTATTTGTGAGATATATATCTTATTTGGGTCATCCATGAAAAAGTATTACTTTTTATGCTAAGAGTATTACTTTATATTGTGAATATGGGTAGGGTTGACCCGTCTCACAGATTAAAATCCGTGAGACGGTCTCACATAAGACCCACTCTCAATGATTTGCCTAATAAATTAAAAAAGCATCCAAATTTTTTATTTAAAAATAATACTAAATCAAAATATAAAAATATTTATATAAATAAATCTAGAAAATATGAGAGAAAATTGTTGTACTAAAAACATAAAATATAAATTAAAATGACTACAAATATCTCTCTTACCAAATAGATTGTCTCGACCCATCATCCCTCAGTAATCGGATAAATGTTGTTTAGAAATTATTCTATAATGAGATATTCGGTTCGAATTCAATAAGAAAAATTCCACAAAATAAGTCTAAACCATCCTGATTTACTATTTATGAAAATTCTTTTAATAGTAAAAACCAAACTTTTATTAAAAATGAATTTTACCATGAAAATAGAAAATAATCTCTAGGTGAGTGTTAGGGGTGTCAAAATGCAACACGACCCGTCAACCCAACACGACCCAACACGAAAAAAATCAGGTTTGTGTTGGGGTTTTCGGGTTCGGGTTGAGTGGGTTCGGGTTAGTGCTGGGTTAGACAAGTTTCGGATTGGGTCGCGGGTTGACCCGAATTTTTTTTAAAAAATATTAATTATATTTTTGTATATTGTATGTTTGAACAAAATTTATTGTATATTTATATGTTAAATTTTCATCATTTAATATTTATTTTGTATATTTTTTTATTTTTTTAACAATTGTTTATTTGATTTAGTAAATATACTTTTAATTCTCTACCATTAAACTTTCAAATTTAAATCGAAAATTTTGTTATTATATGTTTAAATTAAAATATTATTATTATTTTTTTTTCGAATTTTTTTCATTAATTTTTTTAAAAAATAAAAATAAATAAATAAATTTCGGGTTAGACGAGTTGATTCGGGTTAGACGGGTTCGTATTCGATTCGAAGGTTTGCGGGTTGACTCGAAACCTAACTCACCCAACGCGATTAACACCCCTAGTGAGTGTGGGTGGCAAATATAGGTTAAATATTTTAATAGTGTTTGCCTTCTTTTCTTTCTTAGTGCAAGAGTCAATGCACCTGTGCTACTATGCTGTCCTCTTCGTACGATAATTTATATTTTTAAAAATATATATATTTTAAAAATAAAATAAAAAATAAGGACCTTATCCTTGTACATATATTTTATTTCACGCGAAGTCCTCCTAATACCATTTCTTTAATGTCCAAATCGATATCATCCCCATTAACAAACATTGTTGGGACGTGTCATTTATCAATCTTATAATTCCCAAATTATGTTATAAGACGGTCTCACGAATTTTTATCTATGAGACGGATCAACCCTACCGAAATTCACAATAAAAAGTAATACTCTTAGCATAAAAAGTAATATTTTTTCATGAATGACCAAATAAGATATCTGTATCACAAAATACGATCTGTGATACCGTCTCACACAAATTTTTACCATTATTTTAATGTTTATTGGAGATGTACATGCGTAAAAAGTGACTGTTTATGAATTAATTTGATTTTGTAGGATAATAAGTTAAATAGGATAATATAGTTATTTAGTAAACATAATTATATAAGTATATTTATTCAAAAAAATATATACGTATAATATCAAGATTCCTAATAAAGAAAAATCAAAATCCAAAGATAAATAAATGTAAAATATTTAAATGTCATAAATAAATGTGATTTTCAATCCAAAAAAGGAAATAGTATAATCTAGAATATGTTGATTGATTTCTTGCTAAAATAATGGTATTTTTTGAAATCTACCCCCAAAATATTTTGAAAACTTTGAGAAAAACCAAGTATTGCCAATATCATATACCTTTTTTATGATGAATAATTGAATAAGTTTATGTTGGTAGATATTTCTTCATAATATTTTCAATAGATTTGCAACATGAATTAACAAAGTTTATAAATTGCAGCAAAAAAATTTGAAGCTAGTGTTGAACATTTTGTCCTTAAGACAAATTTGCTCTATACATAGTGCTCACAAGATATATCAATATTTTTTCAATATACAACGATTTACAACTTTTGATGATAGCACTACAAATCACAAATTTTATAACCAGAAATGTTGTAAACTCTATTTGAGAAGAAATAAGAGAGCGAAATTCGATATGAACGCAAATATTCTTCTTTTTGTTTGATTATCTCAAAATTTGATGTTATTTCTGGAAAAATATATTTTATACATTCAGATAAATTAGTATTTAAGTTATAACTCTCGAAATTATGACTAAATTAAAGACACCTTTAAACAACATTGTTTCACGAAAACTTGCACATGCAGTCATACAACATACCAGGAACCTAAGCACCACTAATCGGGCACCTAGACGCCTCCCTCTTGGCCTTGAAATTCATAAATGGTGCTAAGACGTTTCTTGAGGCGCCTGAACACCTCTCTTGCACAACATGAGCGCCTCCCCAGGCCTGTAAGTTTTCATGTCACACATGGGGCGCTCTTTTTGGGGTTGCAGCACCTCTTTTGATGCATGTTTTACTCCGTTTTGTTCAGTTGATGTTTATTAATTCTTTTGCTTACTTAAATTTCATTCATTAAACTTTAAATTTTACAACAGTTCAAAAATTTATATTTATGATGTCCAAAAGATACGAATTTTATTGTATTTTTTCTCAAATAAATAAAATCTATAGGATTTTTGGTAAGAAATATTGGGGAGGAGGAGAATTTTAATCGATTTTTTTCAGTTCAGAAACAAGAACACGTTTCACCGAGGTGGATACCATAGGAACCTTCGTTTACTGCAACGAAAAAAAATTCAGTTCATAATAAAATAATAACGTACAGACATACGTAAATGGTGATTAGTGCGGTAATGAGAGATTCTAGTCCCGATAAGCTGTAGGATTACAGATTACCTTTTCCCCTATCCATTTCGTTTGGCTCCACCATAAGCAAAACAATAGTAAAAACAGGGACCCTCCTTCCAAAAAGTGCTCACAATTATGAATTCACTGTCAGCCAAGATTATATATATGCATACAACAGATGGAGGGCCTGTGTATGGGGTGAGGGAGATAGAGAGGGAGAAGTTGAAGAATTAGAGGGAAAATTAAAAGGGAGAATTGGGTTTTTTCTTTTTTGTGGATTATTTTGGCTGATGCTAGAGTTGATAAGTTCCAATTCTATGGATCTTGGGAGTTTCAGCGTTATAATCAGTGTCAGCTTCCACCATATACATTTTATTACTTGCAGTTACTTCGCTTCATCTTCACCATCTTTGTCTGTGTGTTCCTCTTGTTTTGGAAGTTACCACTCAGCACCCAGAATGGCCTCTGTGAACCCCTCCATTAAACCTTCATCTCCTTTGATTTCGGAGCTTTTATCTTCACCGGTTTTTGACGAGGAGAAAGCTTGATTTTTTCGAGTTTTCTTGATTGCTGGCCCCTCTTTACTTCTGTTTCTTTTTGTCTTGCGGGGTTTTTGCTGCTTTTTGGCGTTTCATAACACAGCTGTCTACTTTTGAGCTTAATCTCTGCAACCGTTGTGTTTTGTTTTGTTTTTTTTTCTTTTCTTGAGAAGCTGGGGCTTTGAAGAGAAATTTCTAGAAAATTTGGTCTTGTGTCGACATACTTTGTGCGATTGTTGGGAGGTTTAAAGATTGCCCTGTCCTAATCATTTAATGGGTAATTGAAGAATGATGTGTGTTTCTTTACCTGGGTTTGGTAACCAGCAGATGATGATTACTGGTGGGATCGACGCATCTTGTGTCGCTATGCCTTCTTTGGGAACTTTTGGCAGGTAAAATCGTCATTTTGACTTTGAGTTCAAGAATTCAATGGGTTTTGATGGATTTTTTGTGAAATCACATACAATTGATTGCTATGGCGGATTTTATATAGATGTGTTGAATGTGAGTTTAACTTAGCATCATCAGGTATGATTTTGATTGTATCCATGGATGTTGGAGTGACTGTGGCAAAGGGAAATTCAACTATATGACTGCTAAAACAGCTAGAAATGCTGCAGTTAAAAAGATGAATACGAGCGTTTCTCATCTGGCTACTTGTACTCTGGCAGTATCAGCCGTATCGTATAATTCGTCGAGGGCCAATTTATACAAGGAGGTTGAATTAGTTTCTCGCTATATCCTCTTTTGTTGAAACCAGAATGAAACTTAAATCTTATATCCCCTCGTGTTTATGGTTGTCAAATTACGTGAAACCTTGATTAATAAATTTATGATATGTCAGATTCTTGAGGCTGCGAGAGATAAATTTACTCGGGAGATATGTTTTCAGTCCAAGGACAAAGATATCTCACTTGCAAAGGTGATCTTGCAGTATTCTTTTGCTGGTTTTATTCAAGATTATTAATGCTCTATGATTGGAGTAATTGCTTCTACAAGCAATTGTAGAATGGTCCACAAGTTTTAGAATTTCTTCCATCTAATGATAGACTAGTATTTTGGATTTGGTTTTCCCTCTCGGGCTTATAGCATTATGCATGCAAAAACGACCCAAGATGCTTTTTACTAAGTTTGATGGATTGTAAAAAAGCTATTTTTTTGAGGTTTTGTATTAAATGGTTTGGTTTGCTGTTGTTAATTCCGTTCCTTCACTCGGAATTGGTTCTTTAGGCTTTGCTTTATGTGGCTGTTGAAGATGAGGCGTTGTTGGCTTTCAACCGTGAAATTGACGCCCACTCAGTCCTTAATGAAAGAAGAGATATGACATCACCATCTAACGTGCAATCGTGGAACTGTGTGGAATCTATGCCAATAGCCGGAAAGAATGTGAATGGGTGGCTGACTGAGCTAGATGCCATATCAAGGGAAGTCGAAGCCGAACTTGTGTCGAGAGAGATAGGATGCGATTTAGTAGAAGTTTTGGGTGCGGTGAACAAAGTTCTTTTTGAATTGAGAGGTTTCAAAAGGTCACCTGTACTAGTAGATTCAAAGTGTTTGTACTTGCACACTGTATTAAGCTCTGGATGCGCCAGCGGTATAGATCCATTAATCCATGTTTGAAAACCATTATATTCCTACTTTATGTGAATTGTGTTACTCCTGATATGTTCATGGTTAGAAGTCAAAAGATTTCCACTAAATTTGCGAGTGTAATTTTGACAGCAATTTTGCTAAGTGTGATTTACATCGAAGTTTGCCGACGACTTAATCTGACAATTGTGGGATCTCGAGTTGGGGAAGATTTTTTGATATGGCCCCCAACTAAGAACCCTGAGGTATGTTAATTTCACTCTCAATCCTTGGCATGTAGAGGTTATCCCATATGGTAACTTGTGTTTAGTCACGCATAATTGTACAACGGGATATTTTTTTTTCTAAAAGTTATTGCAAATTGTGACAGTAAATTAAATCTTTTAACCACACATCCTAATCCTAGATGCCAACTTTTGACTATTTGCGTGTATGGGTGGGGATATATTGCACGTAACAGTAATTTTTTTGGTTACAGGATCTGATAGCTAACTCTTTATATGTAGGAATTATTCAGAACAACCTCTGGACATAGCTTGTTCGGGATTGTTAATGGAAAGTGTGTTGAGGACCCTCGATCTAAGGCCTCAGACATTAACAGCAACTCACTTTTGGGGCTGGATATTGCAACAAATCGAGACATCATCGGAATTTCTTTGGCCAATTTAATCGTGAGTCTTTACTTTTAGTTCATGTTGTTTTATACTTGGATTTATTGCATTACGCGCGAGAAATGTCTCAAAATATAGTATGCTTCTGTCCACCAAAATAAAAAACTAAATATGTATTGCAGAGACTCTACTGGAAGCGTGCTTCAAAACTGAATTATGGGTTGATGCTGACTTCTCCACTAAGGCCGTTTCATAAATCTGAAGACAAGTTCAATAATGTCTGGGGTTCAAATGTGCCTTTGTTGCCCCCTCAGGAGCTGAGGTAGCGCATCACTGCACTCTCTATATATCTTGATTACTATTGTCCTCTATGTGTTCTGATATTACAGGTGCCTATTTGTCTTATCCTACAGGTTGAGATGCATATATCACAAGATTGGCCTGAGAATGAGGATATTGTGAATTCAGACTCATAGAATTCTCTCAAAATATTAAAATCTAACCAATAGAGGATTTATCATAACATATTATATTATAATTCTATAACTCTTTTATTTGAAGTAAGATTTTCAAACTGATTAGTCATATCATAATTGTTTCACTTGACATTTGCTCGTGGCTGGCGGAGGCCATGAAACTTTTGGTCTTTTTTCCCTGTTTTCGTAGTGTTGTACCTTTCCTTGGGTCAAGAAAATATGTCCTGTAATTTGTGTGTTACCCTGCGTTTATATGTTCTTCACTTTCTAGGCTTGCACTCATGGCTTCCGAGAGATTGCTTATACTTCAACCGCATAATTGGGCTCTGAGACGTGACTTCGGCATGATGCTGTACTATAACAGGTATGAACATGGGGCCTGTTATATTTGGGTCATCTCTCTGCAGTTGTGAGAATTTCCCGAGTTTCTACAATACAAGTTTTAACCCTTACAGAGAATACGAGGAGGCGGTCCAAGAGCTTAGTATCTGCATGGCATTTGCACCGGAGGAAGAGGCAGAAATTTTAGAACGTTTCGTCGAGAAACTAAATCTGATGCAGCTTGAAGCGTCTTGGAAGTCATTGGGACAAAAGGGAGGTCGGTTTACAGTTCCTTGACCTGATCAGTATGATGATGTTACATCTAGTAGTAGCTCGCCCGAACAATGTTACCTTTTTTTGTTCCTTTTTTTCCCTCTGTATTTGTGAATATGTTTCATTAGACACATCTTTGATCCCCATGGTTTTGGGACAGATCACATGCCAATAAACAGGAAAATAGCTATCTTTATATTTCGATTTATTATCAAATCCTTCTCATCTGAATCAATGTGGTGCCTAATCTCTAAATGAAAAATCTCTCCCTATGATCTCATGCCCGTTTAAACAAGATGTAACCGAAATCCTCTGGCGTAGCATGAAACATCCTCGATGTGGACTGAAATGGGGAACATGACTCGTTTAGGCTTGTCTGCTGGTATCAACCATAAGACCAACAGAACCTGTTGTTCACTATTCGCTGAATGATTCTTGGTTTTTCAAATTCCAATTCATTCAAGAAATGACAAAAAGAGCCTAATTTCTATTGTAATTTCTTGGAAATATCATTAAAGGGCAAAAAAAAAAGGAATAATGCAGGGTGGGTGACCATCTTAATCATCAAACTATTGAACGTATGATTTTGGTCTGTTGATTTGATTACCTATCCTTTTAAGAACTATGCATTACCTTGAGATTGAATAATGCTTGGTTTGGGCATGTTCGAGTACGACGAATGTGTTTGAACTTCCACAAGAAAACATCTCCTTTAGTATTTTGAATCATCGTGCATGAATTTTTGTATATTTAATTCATAGGTTTCAGAATCAACTGTATCAAACTTTTTTTCTCGACAAAAGAAACAAAATGATATTAGCGTACATGTTTCAGATAACCGAGTTCAATCTAGCCAAATTCATGCCAACTCAGGGATTATTCTATTCTATATCTGAAGTATTTCTCTTCTTATGATATAGTCAAATGACAGTGATTGAATCATCAACATATATGTCAAATCTCATAAAAATGTGAGAAACCTATATAATCTAATGATATTGGAATATGAAGAGAAACACTTCTAGTGTAGCATAGACCCAACCCTAAACTCAGCTAATGTCCATCTATTGATTAAAATAAATCAGGATATCGCAATTGCAAAAAATTGGCATAACCCATGTTTACTAATGGTAACTTTGCTTGTTCTATATGAGTTTCGAGCTATGATGTTTTTATTGGTCGCCATTTCTTTCTCCTTTTTTTAAAGAAAAAATTTCCAATTCTTTTAGATTTTTGGAAGATAGTATAATTAAAGTGTTATTTTTTCTTAATTTGTCTTGAATCTGTGGGACATTGTATGAGCTAATTCGAAATGCTGTCTTTCCTAATTAGCTCTCCAATACAACTCAAAGTGACGCAACTTGAAATGGTATTTCCATTAGTAAGATTTGAATAATATATCTCTCATTATAAAAGGAATCGAACTCCTTATTGTTCGAAATTGCCGAGGATTCAGTTTCATCGAAACACATTTAAAATGAATCATATGTGCTATATCATTTATACACATGCATGATGCACAAAGTGGGAAGATATATCTGAGGTGGGATACGTTGTGATTTAAGTACGAGACGAGATCCTCTGCTATGCATGATGCTACATTTCATGCTATACATATATACGGTATAATAATTTCAATTATGTAAGAATTTACTTACCAAACAATGAAAATCATGTCGTAATTATACAAAACATATTTATTATAGAATGAAATATAGTACCATTAGAGCAGAGGATCTCATCCGGAAAAATTTTGATCGAATTCATTGAGTTTACGGCCCCGTTCGAAAGTTCGTAGAAACAATTTGACTAACCAAGTAATAATGATTCATTCATTCTTTGTAGAAATCAGATACATCAAAATTCAAGGTAGAGCTAAGAATGTGCAACATCAAATATATATATATATATATTTAAAAAAATGTGCAAAATCGAGTGAATCACGAGTTTCCACTATCCTATACCTTTTGGAAAAATTTAAATACAACCTGTATAAAGTTGAACTCAATTCACACATTGATTAGACAAAATAAAGCCTCAACTGGCAAGTTTGAAAGCATCGATGAAGAGACCGTAAGTGAAACCCATCTTGAAATTGTTCAGAAGGGCAATAGGAAAAGTGACTTTCGGCCGGCTATAATAGAACCTCGTTACGTATTCTGTTATGAGAACACACAACACCGCAGCAAATACATCATTCACACCTAAAGCCCCAAATGATAGAGATATGGTTTGCGCGACATAGAAACCACCCAAGAGAGATATACCTCCAAAAAGTGCCCTTCTTGATGGACTTCTGAAGTAGTTTCTTGATGCCTCTGGGATAATTCGTATAATGTCGACCAATCTTCGAGGCCCTTCATTATCCTGCACAGCCCGAATTTGGAAAAACTTGGAGGATGATCCTGAAGCATAAGTTTCCCGCCTCTGATTAGCAATGCTAGTTTTAGGAACTATACCATATCCGAGAAGACCAAGAGAAGATACAGTCACAGAGTTTGCCATTTTGGCAAATGAATGTTGGCAAATATGAATTCCCTGGAAGAAAGAAAAATTGAGATGAACTCATAAGACATTGCAAGATTACAATACTTTTCTTCACAATGGAAATGCATAAACCAGGAGGAAAATGGACATATTTAAATTAATTTAAAAAGTTAATAAGCAGAAATATGATACATTATACTGAAAACCCCAAGTGTACTAACTTTTAGTTAAACTTCTTTCATCACTATTCTGTCAAAATAGATATTAGCACCTAAATTATATGACAGTTGCCTTAATATTTTTTCATAATTTTATTTTTTTAAGAAAAAAACCATCTATGCAGTTCACGTCCAAAGTAGCTATTCCACGACTTGCAACAGATCCCATATTCAAAATATCGGCTCACTTTGTGTATCATGTATGTGAATAAATGACATGCAGATATTGTTCGTTTTTAAATGTATCTTGATTACACAAAGGTCTCAAGTTCTAGTTTGGTGACTGACCGATCGTTCGAAATAGACTTGAAAGTTAGAACCCCGCCACAAAATTATCTATACATCCACATATTATAACAAATTGTCCCTAGCCAAATGTTCTCGAAGATTATACCGATCAATCAAATTTGCAGTCTCATAGGAATCTAAGATAGTTTCCTTCAACAGTGCAACTCCATAGCAACACTCGAACTAAACAATGATTCAGTTTCGCTCTTGGCAACAACCATATAAAAGTTCGTTCTTAAAATAATCAATCAATTGTGAGTCTCCCTGAATCTCCTACTAAAAGAAAATACATATTTTCGGGATTTAAAGAAAATTATAATGCTTCTTTATAAAAAAAATATTGAATCAATATCATTACTCATTTAAAGTATCAAATTTTCATGTTGTAAAATTAATTTCAATTGAAAAAGGGCAACATCTCTGCTGTATTTTGACTACACCAGCAACAACACAATCCTAACGATACAAACAGGCTCACTATCGCCAAATAAAATATTTCTCGGTCCTCATAAATCAAATTTACTTACGTGAGTCCAGACCAGATACCAAGTTGTTTCGATGTTTATTTCCACATCGAATATTTGAAAATTTTGAACCATGTCCAAAACCTTCTCTAAACTATACATTTGCAATGACTCAAAAGTTCAAACATTTTCAAGAAATAAGAATGAAAATCATCTGATTCAAAAGTTCATAAATTTATTCCAATAATTAAAAGCTGGAAAATATGGTGACCCGAGTTCCCAAGACATCTCTACTCTCAATCCCAACACCTCCGCTCCTCAACATATCCGGTCGACTCCACCTAAAGTATGCCCACACAGAAAACATACAATAGTCCTGAAGGGTGAGCACAACCCAATATGAAACAACCAAAATAAAAATGGCAAGTATAGAATGAGATTATCAAATGCAAATGAAATGAGTGATATATCAATCGATAATCAAAGGAACGGGAATCTCAAATCTTATCTCATAGGGTACCCAATCATATCATATAGGGATATACACCTGACATACTACCGACTCCTACTTTCGAGGTAATCATGCGGCACAGAGCCCTACAAACCATCCAGACTGTGGTGCCCCTTGTGGCAGCTCGACATAGTGCGCACTACACCTGCCCAACCACAAGTCCCATACATCCCTCCAATCCTTGCAAATGTCACTCGGCTCATCAATCAATAAGACAAGAACTGGAGGCTCAACATGTATGCATGGCATGAATCAATAACGCAGCAATGTGTGTGTTTCACAGTAATTTATCATAATCAAATTCACAATTCCAACGCATCAAATAAATCATGGTTATATAATGTCAAACAATCTATTTCGCGAAAATCAATTAATATCACATATTCACATTTCATAAAATAATTTTATTTCTCGTGTGTTACCTGATTATAACATACCTATGTTTCGATGTAGGTTATGGAATTGGCCTGTAATGATGTGATAATACCCACTCTGAAAAAATAGTACAATATTTATCAAGTCGTTATGAAACCATCAAAACAGTATAGCAATAATATATCTACACGCATCCCTTATTTTCTCTCTCCATATAACAATTCATCGAACACTTAACACGTGTAATTCAACCCAATATTTCCAATGTTAGTGTTCTACTATTTTCAACCAAGAAATGCAATATTACACCTGAAAAGACATTAAACACAATATTGGCTCGAATCAGTTCTAATATGATGATCTTTCCAGCAGCAAAGTTCTATTCAGTTTTGCGATTGGAATAAAAAAAATATTGATGTTTTTGCAATTCAATTTCACAAATGTCCCGCCAAACCCCTGATTTTAACAACCAACCTAATCACCTACAAAGACTTGCATGAATCTGCGACAGAATAAAGGAACCCACGTAAACAAACAAAAAATCCAACAATCCTACAGACTTATTCATTTACTTTCATAAGAAATTCAACTTACACTTAGCACAAATGTAGACGCTTTAGTATCCCCAACATTCAATGATGTTCTATAATCTGCCTAAGTTCCTAACTTCAAGATAGATTAACAAAATATAAAGAGTACACGCCACTCTTACCGCATATGATTCGATTTAAGGATGGTCTTGCACGATAAGAGGAAATCGATGGAATTCACGAGGCAACACAAGAACAATTTTGTCTTGCTTGTTCGATCAATCTGCTCTTTCGGAGAAGAAGGTTTGTCACGTTGAGCTGCAAGGGAAATGACTTGAAGGAGTGGGTTAATGGGCTAAGAATCTAGCGGCCCATGTTCCCCTCCCTTCTATTTTATTTTTTTTTCTTTTTTAATTTATTTGTTAAACAACTTGAATAATCATAATTTATACTTCTAACTAGGAGGGAAAATATGTCTCTAAAATAATTTATTTATTTTTATGTACTTCTTAAAATGTTGAATTTAATTAAATCATTGATGGTTGTGTACGTGGATTTGAACAATACTCCTAATGTGAATAGGATTTGAGGTTGAGTTATATTATAAGTCTCAATCTTAACATAATATCAGACACAAGATCCATCATTATATGTTGGACTGTCTTATATACCACTCGATATATTTTGTAAGTTTCATGCTCCGATTGTTCATTCTTAAACGTGAGATGATGTGTTGGATGTTTTACATCGTTTGAATTAAAGTTATTTGAGGGAAAAAAGATTTTTATTACAAAATCTAATAAAAACTGAATATGAAAAAATTGAAACTTATTAGAAAGAGTAAGTCTCTCGTGAGACGGTCTCACGAATTTTTATTTGTGAGACGGATCAACTCTATCGATATTCACAATAAAAACGTAATATTCTTAGCATCAAAAGTAATATTTTTTTTCATGGATGACCCAAATAAGATATTTGACACACGAAATTGATTCGAAAGACCGTCTCACAATAGTTTTAGTGTATTAAGAAATTTGGTTTAACATAATTTTTCATATAATTGAACGGAACCAATCCGAATAAACTGATTTGATATCTTTTTTGAAAAATAAAATCGGATTTATAAATTTTGAATTTAATCGGTTCAATCGATCATTTCTGTCTAACCAAAATTTTTCTTGCCCAAATATTGCTAATATTATTATGTATTTATTATTGTTGTAAATTTTATTATTTTTGCCTTTTTTATCGTCATCATCATCATCAAAAGGCCAAATCGGGAAAAAAATGGTAGGGTTGACAAATCTAACACAAAAGTGAATATAAAAATATTGATTTTATTTTGAAACTCGATTTATTCAGTCTAATCCATATTTTATAAAATATTTGAAATCAAAACGAATAAACTGATTTAAACTTATATATTTTTTTTAAACAAATCGGTTTTTTGAATTAATCAAATCAAAATTTTGAACTAAATTGGTTGTGCCAGTAATCTTGGTTTAAGCAAACTTTTCTCCTCACTAATTTTGATAATGTCATTATTTTTTATCGTTGTTTATAATTTTAAACATTATAGATATTATTACTATTATTGTTATAATTAGTTTATTTATATGATTTATTTCTAACAACATATTAGTTTTTTGTATTTAAACAATAGAAAAACAATTATATTTATTGAAATTTTAATATTATATTAAAAGATTAAAATTCTCTTAGGGGGAGGTTTTGTAACCGCGGTTCCCGGCCCCTGACTTTGGGCCCGAAGTCAAATCTAAACACCATTTATAAGGGCTGGGTTTGTAACCCCGGCCACTCAGCCCATGTTTTTTGTCCAAGTCAAATCTAAAAAGCCCATTTTATCCGAGTTGTAGAAATTGTCGAAGGCGGCTTTCATTAGGAGCCGGCCCGCCATCGCAGCCCAGCGCCTCTTCTGTACTCACACTGTAGTTATGAATTACTCCCCCGCCGATAATCACCTTCTGTTCCTCCTCCATGAACCTCTTCCGCGGCACTTCCCCATCCCACCACCGCCACCGCAACTGTGGCTCTATATGATTCCCTTCTTGGTCATCACGGCTTGGCTAAACATTTTCTTCTTCATGTCCAAACCCATTGTTAGTTGTCTCACAAGCGAGTCACATCGGTTGGATAAAATCTTTGCGATTTGCGTACATAGAGTTGGACAATCCTCCTCCCTTGAGCTAGTTTTTTAAGTTTAAGTTATGTCAAAGTTCCAATTTTAATATGATATCAGAGCTCAGGTTCTACCTTCATGTGTTGGACTCTCCATAATTGTGTCACTCATTCTGCGCATAGTTGAGTCATTTATAAATTTCATGTTCTAGATGTTCATTTATGGGTGTGAGTGTGAGGAGGGTTGTATATATGATATTGAACAATCATCCCCTTTTTAGCTAGTTTTTGAGATTGAGTCAGGTTCAGATTCCAATCTTTAACACCCATAAGCACAATAACTTTATTATGTTGGTAAATTGTAGGCATTCCATCCCACCTCTTCATCATCATTCCAATAGCAGAGATCATGGAGGTGGTTCTGGCGTTGGTGGCGACGGAGCCGAAGGTGGAGGCCGAGAGAGGACGATTGGTGTGGCAATTTCTTTTAACTTCAATCGGAACTCGTTAGTTCTCTCGTCTTCTCGGTTGAACTTCACAAAAGAAGAAGACCCATTGTGCTTAATTTTACCCAAAATCATTTTTTTGTCCTAATTTCAGTGTCAGCTTCAGCAAGCTACTTCATTATGATTCGTCTTCACAAAAGAAGACTACCCATTGTGCTTAATTTTTGACTGTTGTTGCTTAATTGTGGGTGTTGTCAGATTGGGTAGATTCAACATTCCGCATGCTTATGCCAGATCATTTAGTTTTTGGGAGATCAATGTTCAATAGTTCAATTTTATTAAATCAGTTTAGTTTATAATTATCCAAACTTAAATTTAAATTTTATCTGCTAAATATAATAAATCCGAAATTGATAAATACGCAGCCCATATGAAGGAAGTAGCGTAATAGTAAAACCCATACAAATATTCAAATATACGTGTGTTAAAAGTGAGTGTAGTAGCTTAGCTAAAGATGGATCTTATCAATATCCACATACGATAAATTGTAGTGTTATTTTTCATAGATCATAAATTATTATTCTAACAAAGTACATTTTACCTTTATTGAAGCATTTTTTCAACTTTAATTTTGATATATAGGTTTGATTATTTTAGACACACTGATTATTTGTTTTTATTCGATCGGTTTGTTTTGTGAATTTTATTTATTTAGTTTTATTTTCCACCTTTGGGAATAACACAAGGCTCTACTCAACAATGGGCCTATATGGCTATGTATAGTGAAACATCAACAGGACGTCAGTTCCCAAATCTAACAATATTCACGTGACAAATCAAACATTGTCACCAATAACATCTTACATTTTGGATTCCAATTTCATTAATGCTAAGGTTGCATTTTTAAAGGTCACATTCAATCTGAATGCTTAACGAAAAATTTACGGTCCGATTCCAGCAAGTGTCACTAGTCCAGACGCAGATTTCGAAATTACCATAAGCCTGAAATCACGAATAAGACCGTTAGAAGGGGGATGAGAGGGTGTCTCGGCATAGCTCATCCGACGCTCAAGTCAGAGACTGAGGATATATATAAGGGGAGAGCAGTTAATGTGCTTTTGAAAACAATATAGTGAATATGAATGAGTTGAGCACTCAAACCTGGTATTTATAAGAGAATACATGGGCCTGTCATGGGCCTTCTACCTTGGCTAGGGATGGGCCGAGTCCCACGATCCGGTGTTTGATTTCAGCAAGTGTAACTAGTTCAGACGCAGATTTCAAAATTACCCTAAGTCTGAAATAACGAATAAGACCGTTAGAAGGGGGCCAGGAGGGTGTCCCGACGTAGCGCCTCCGACGCTCAAGTCAGAGACTGATGATATAAGGGGAGAGCAGCTAAGGTGCTGTTGAAAACAATATAGTGAATATGAATGAGTTGAACACTCAAATCTGATTTTTATAAGAGAATACCTGGGCTTGTTATGGGCCTTATACCTTGGCTAGAGATGGGCCGAGGCCCATGATCGGGTGTAGGCTCGATTTGGATGGGCTCATCCCTGGGGTATCAGATATATATATATGTGTGTGTGTGTGAGACCGTCTCATAACAGATTTGTTCTCTAACTATATATTCTAAATTTAAACAAAAGTGGAACAATAACAACTTGCAAATTTTTTAAAATGTTTTAAGTTTCATGTAATTTTATAATCTAGTTGCCTAATATTCCAACTACTCTGAATCTTGAAATCTATGCGATAAAGTACTAAAGTTCGGCTCCATATTATTTGATGATGGGAAGCTGTCACAATACAAGGAGTTGGTTTTTGATTTGGACTACACATTGGTTAACAAACTGGTGCAAGTTTCTTTAATACCAAAACAAGCATTTAGATAATTCATCCGACTAATTTAGGTTACGTTTGGATTGATAAATTTTAAATTTATGGATTTTAAATGTATTCAATTGTATTTTTGTTATTTAGAGAAGTAAGACTATAAATTTTAAATTCACTTCTTACATGTTTATATAGTATTTGATGATAATTATGATGGACTTTAAGTTCACTCATTAATGATGTTATTTGAAACTCATTCTACTTTTCTATTGCTAATATTTAAATAAGTGTTGTGTAGATTTAAGATATATTATATTATTTCATTGTAAAAAAATAAAACTATAATCGAAATTTGTGGATTTCAAATCTATTTCCTCAAGTACATCTTTAGAGTTTGTCGATTGTTTTGATTCTTTACTATATGAATTCATTAGTATTAAATTAAGAATTTTTTTAGGAGAGATGAAACTGATGATGAAATCAATGTTGATAACTTTATCTCATACTCATGTAGTGGTAATATGAATTTTTTACAACTGGAATGTATGGATCAAAGTCTTCGGGTAGAATCTTCTCATTCATAAATGGAGATACATAAAAAGATTTGTCTTCAAAATTCGAAAAAAAAAATATTGCTTTCATTTATTTACTTTACACAATCAGTTTTGCACACATTATTTTTATCGGTTTACAAGCTTTGTCTATTCATCTATCAGTTTGATTCAATATTTGTCGCATCAACATGAGTTGTTTTCCTACTTTTATATAAAATTATTTGATCTTAATTATTGCAGTGATCCTAACATATTTCTTTCACATAGCATATGCGTTTGTTATCTGAACATATTGGACTTGAAACGGACATATAACATATTTTAAAATTAGAGTAGGTCTCATGTGAGACCGTCTCACGGATCTTAATCTGTGAGACGAGTCAACTATATTCATATTCACAATAAAAAATAATACTCTTAGCATAAAAAGTAATATTTTTTCATAGATGACCCAAATAAGAGATCCATCTAACAAATACGACCCGTGAGACCGTCTCACACAAATTTTTGCCTTAAAATTATTGTCATGTTAGTTTAATGTTACTATCACGGTGTAAAAGAAATTCAATTTGGACTCATGACATGTTGATTTATTAATGTAGTTCTTTTTTTATGATTAAAAAATAAAAGAAAAGAAAAGAAAACCAAGGACTTTTGTCGGAAAAAATAAAATAAAATAAAAGTAAAACTGTCTCCTTTTCGTTTGCTTTGAATAAATAGGAAGAAAATGTGAATAATTTAATGGTATTTGCTTAAATTTAGTTATTTTTACCTATTTCGTTGCGAGATATCAATAAATTGCATGCTCGAATTAAAAAAAAAAAAACCAGGATTTTTAATTTTATTCTGTGATGAAGAAAAATATATAGAAAGTTGTTTATTTTATTATATTTCCTGTTTATTATTTCATAAATATATAATCGCTGCATGTAAAAAAGATTGGTAAGAAAAAAAGGACGTGCAAGTAAAGTTCAAATTTCTTTTACAGCGTGAAAGAGGATCCATAACTGATGGCACTTTTTTTTAAAAAAAAAATAAAATATCCAGTAAAACTATTTTATATAGTACAATTGCAAATTGGATAATTTTCAATTCACCTTTCCTAAAATCGTAAAAAAAAATTGTTTTTTTAATCGGGGAAAATCAATTTGGAGAATGACGATTCTCAAAAATGTTTTTAAAAGTACAACATTCTTTGTATATATTTTTAAAAGAAGAAATAAAGAAAGTTTTAAAAAATTAATTTTTTTAATGACGATTCAACTCACGTCCACATTCAACTCTTTTTTCTTCACTCACTCTTATCAGGTATGAAGAAAACACCATCGAAATAATTACAAAAAGTATTGGAAATAGTATCCTAGAATGTGATTTTTTCATGTACTTAAATTTTGACTCCACGTCCTATCTATGTTGCTTTGGATTTTATGTTTGGCAAAACTTATGTGATACGGTTTCATGGGTCGTATTTTGTGAGACGGATCTTTTATTTGGGTCATCCATGAAAAAATATTAATTTTTATGCTAAGAGTTACTTTTTATTGTGAATATCGTTAGGATTGACCCGTCTCACAGATAAAGATTCGTGAGACCGTGAGACCTACTCTTTATGCTAAATCCCCTCCTAAATATATTCTAAAAACAAATTAGAACATATAATAACATTCTAACAATGTAGCGACAAAACGGACAAATTTTTTACTCAATTAGTCAATTTTAAATTATGATTTCAAATTGAGACTGGGCTTCTAACCGAGTAGTCTCTGTTGAAAATTTTAATCAAATTTAGAGTTTGAATAAAAATTATTTCTCATGAATGTGAGAGTGTTTTTTGGCTCTCTACATTCTTGAGTTAGTCGAAGAGTTTTGGCTCTTCACATTCTTGAGTTAATTGGAAGATTAATTGAGTTAATTAATCTTGCATAACTCTTGTTGTACATTTTGGGGCTTATAAATAATATGTTCATTTCTCCATTTCAAAACATATGAAAATCTTATCTCTTTCAAGTATTCTCTTGCATTTCATATTGTTAGCTTTCTATTTGGCCTCCGTTAAATCATGGTGATAAAATAAAGGTACGTTTTCAGTTCGTCGTAGTAGTGCCTCGTGCTAAGTCACTGCTGGTTGTTCCGTTGTATAATGAGAAACAGACGTCCAAGACGATTCTCGAAGTACATACAAGAGGGGACGAATCTGTTTTAAGAACGATGTACTTCGTACAGACCTCGGTTTGGTTTACTTTAAACTTTGCTCTGTTGTGTTTTTTTCACCATTTAGTTAATTGATTTTTACGAAAGTTACTGTAATTTATCGTTCGATATATTGTGCAACAGTCTCATTCCGTCAAATTAGTTGGCTCCCTTCCCCGGGTTCGATCCCCTCGTCGCGTGTTATAATAAAAAAAAAATTATGATTTCAAATTTGCCGCCTTCGTTATATTTATTTTAAATAAGAAACACGTGCATGTGAAAGCGAAAGTAGTGAATTATTTGTGTCAAAAACAAAAAATTGTGAATTATTGGTACTGGAATTTGTCGTTTGTCAAATGGGACATCTTATTGCAATCAATTAAATGTGTATGTTAGACTATATATATATATATTATAAAGCACCCACCCGGATCTTAGAATAAACATTTTTAGTATGATCGATAACATCATATTTTTTTCTTAAGTTTTGTCTGAAGTTTGAACATCATATTTGATATTTGGATTTTATTCCATTTCCTTGCTATTAATTTCAAAAACTTCAATTTTTTTTTTCCATTTTTTGGTCTACATGGTGTCATGTAGCTCCATATATCATTCAAGATAACAAATTTTAACTAAATCAACTATTTGAAAAAAGACAATATATACTACATGTGCTGAGTGATGAATCATGATCACTCATCCATATATCATGGTTGAATACGTGACCATGAATTATGAACTCAGCACACGTGTCATGTGTTGAGTGGTAAAGATACTACTCATGTGAGTAGCATGAACAATACTTATATATTATGCGAAAAATCCTGAGGCGAACGGGAAGCTAAACAGTGAGAAATCGATTGATTATTCTGATTTTTATTAAAATTTCCACCATTTTAATTAATTTACAAATAATCTAGGTACATAGTTGGATCACAATGATTTGATAGACATTAATTTAATTGGGGTTGAGGTATGTAATTTTAAAGGTCACACTCACGCACAAATATCCCATGAAATCCATATGGCACCCTTTGCGGTAGCCTAACAACGGCCACAATCTCGAGAGTAGGAGATTTGGCATCCATTACAATAAATTTAGATTATAGTGTAATTTCGTTATGTACATAAGTTACTAGATATCCATCGTCTTCTTCTGTTGCTGTCACATCATCAAGATCTCGTGGCACGAAAATCGCTTCGCCGCCGTAACATTTGTGCCCATATAGTCGGCTAGCCACCGTACAATCTTTGGATTCCACAGTCGAGAGCGATGTATCAATTTTCACCGCCCCTGATATCTTTGGCATTGGCGATCCTACAGCTGCATAAACGTACCTGTATGTATATGAGTCAGCAAAACAATTAATCGATCATTTTTCAAATTGTTTAATTTGGTACATAAAAATTTCTGTAAAACGGTCTTATGAGTCAATTTTTTGAGACGAGTATTTTATTTGGGTCACCCGTAAAAAATTATCACTCTCACAATATACCTACTGAATTTGGTGAAACTAGATTAGCTACATGTCTGACTCATCTTATAAACAATAAAAGATGTTCCATCGTAAGATTTGTTTGTTTGTTTGTTTTTTTAATAAAAACATTGATTCACTTTGTCTACAGTTTATTTAAAATTAAAATTATATAATATATTAACAATAAGATTTTCAAATTAAATGTCTCAAAATGTGTTTGGTCAGTAATTGAATAGGATAATTAAATCAAATTTAAAGTCAATGAACGGGCTCGAGTTAGAGTTGAATATATTTCTCATATATACCTGTTCTTCTTCCCGGAATAAGCCGGATTGATAACAGCAAAATCAAGATTTGAACTTGACAACGTCCGTCTCTTCACGATCTTCTCCTTCACATTTATTTCAATTATTTCCAAGCATGCATGAATCAAATCCATTCTATCCAGCACATGTTCCACCGACAACACGTTTGGCGCCACCATAACAATTGTCTCCCCGCCGCCGCGATCTTCATCCCATGCATTCACTGCGTGTACCATGTTGAACCCTGGCACTTCAACCCAACAAATTTCGCTTTCATCCATTGCATCTCGAGGAATGATCCCCAATCTCGGCACTTTCTTAGGATCAACGCTGATTGGAGGCATTCCTTTAAGAATGTTTTTAGGGTTCATAACGATTTGTATGTCGGGAAATATGGCGTACTTTTTCGAAACAGCGAAATCGTGGATCAGTGAAGGTTCTGGTAGAGAGAATATTGGAACTTCTGGTTGTTTCTCTCCTTGTTTGTTTATCTTGAAATATATCAAGAATGGCGGCATGAAGGTGATGCCCTGTCGAAAGGCGAATGCTTCTTGGGTCTCCGGGTCGATTTTCGGGTGAGCTGTCATCGTTGTGAAGGGAGCTCCGAAGGATTCATGGCGCCCCAAAGTGATTATATCTCCCTTTGGTGTTATTTTGATTCTGTATGGAAGATCAGATTCTCCGAGAGCAAAAAGTTTCCCAGCAAACAAAGCCAAGCTTGTGTTCGCGGTGCCGATTCCATGTCTGGGGTCGTATTCTCTAGCAAGAATGCGGCCGAAAGTGACGGCGCACCGCGCAATCGAAGCTGCGAGTCCATTAAAAGCGGAGAAGACGTTGAGCATCACCGGCGAACCAATTTCCCTCTCCACCGTGTACTTATAAGTCTTGATAAAACGACTGCAAAATGTAGCTTCCCCGTCACGAATTCTGATGGAGTGCAGCATTCCATCGCCGTCGAACAGGTGATACGGAGCTTGGGGGATGAACTGAGGATTGGGCCCGTTACGGATATAAGCTCCGTCGAGGCAAGACGGAAGGATACCCTCCACAACCTCACAAGCGGTGGGCGGAAGCTCGTCCACCTGAGAATAGTTTCCTGTAAGCACATGCTTTGGATCGATGGAGGCTCGAAGGGGAAGATCGATGAATTTACAAATGAAATCATCCAACGAACTGTAAATAAAACTTCGTAAAGATTGTGTCTGAACGCTAGTTATTCTTCGTGCGATCTGATCATGAAAAGGAGCAAACTTTTTTGGAATTTCATCGATTTTAACATACTGAATTTTGAATCGAAAAACTTGGGACTGTTTGAGTGAATGAGTGGGAGTGTATTTTTTAAGGAAAGATGCAGAAACGCTTTCCATTTCTTTTCTATTTGGAAAAAAAAGGAGAAAATGAGATCCAAGTTCAATGGTGAATCACTGGTTATTTATATTGTCATATTCGTGCAATAACCCAAACTGCTATATTTCTGTTCTCTTTATGAATGTGAAAAATATGTTACTTCCATTTGTTCGGGTGAATGACGAGTTTTCTTTTTGATTGATTAGATTTGTAACAGATTATCTAAAGCAATAAAATTGTGAGTTTTCACGTCAAAAAAATAAATACAAAAATAAAAATATGCCACTTCCATATTTGTTCTCCCTACCACGTGATGTGATATGAGCATTTTGTCTTCGTACGGTATATATTTTTGTCATTTGGCTTACATAATTCTTTCATTTTTATTATATTATTTGTCAGTTTTTCTTTTATTTTTAGTCGTGACGTTGTTTTAGGAAAATTTTTATATGTCACTGACAAATTTTGATGTGACATCGAAAAATTTTGACGTGATTGATGTTAAATCAATACATTAATGAAGAAAAAGACTAAAACCCAGAAAAATCAAGTTAGTGATATAAAATCATAAAATCAAGTTAGTGAGTTAAAAACTAAAAAAAATAAAAATTGAACATTAAATGAGAATGTCCCTTAAAAATGGAAAAAATCTCACTATTTGTGGACTATATATATATATATATGTGTGTGTGTGTGTGTGTGTGTGTGTGTGTGTGTGTGTGTATACACGGTGATAAATCAACATATATGAGTAATACCATCATTTTCGAGGGCAAGCTTGTCACACAAGACTTACTCAGTTCTGCAGTTCGGTTTATAAGGCTCGTGTGATTTGCAAGCTGATGAGTTAGATCGACTAGGGTTATTCAATATGCATGGTACAAATATCTACAGCATGTCTAACAATATATTCGCATTAAAAATCATATGTTATTGATCACCATTTACATTTTGGATTGTGATTTAATTGGGGTTGAGGTTGCAATTTGTAAGGTCCCTCTCACGGACAAAGATCCCATGGAACCCACAAGGAACCCTTTGCGGTAGCCTAACGACAGCGACAATCTCAAGAGTAGGAGATTTTGCATCCATTACAATAAATTCGGATTTTCGAGTAATTTCATTATGTACATAAGTAATAAGATATCCATCGTCCTCTTCTGTTGTCGGATTTTCAGGATCCCGTGATACGAAAATGGCTTCACCACCGTAACATTGGTGTCCGTATAGGCGGGTAGCCACAGTGCAATTGTTGGAATCTGCGGTTGAAAGTGATGTGTCAATCTTTACCACGCCTGATATCTTTGGCATCGGGGCCCCTATAGCTGCATAAACGTACCTGTAAATGCGACGACAGAAAATCTTATATGTTATTCGATTTTAATTTTAGTCCTACTAATTTCGATATACTACAATTTTTGCTTTTTCATCGAAATTGTAATGTCGTAATGCACACATCAGCATCATCTCAGAGTCACGTAAGCGTAGCATAGGTGCACACCAGTGTCATGTCGGAAAAAATATGAAAATCGCAAATATGGAGAACCAAGAACGAAATTTGACAATATAAAATACCCAAATCGCCGAAGTACTTCTAAATATTTTTTAAAATTTTGTGTTCCAAGTAACAAAATATCCAACATTTTTAAAAATTCAATAAACCGACTCGAGTTTGAGTGACTCTATTTGTGTTACCTGTTCTTTTTCCCAGAATAAGCCGGATTGATAACAGCAAAATCAAGATTTGAACTTGACAACGTCCGTCTCTTCACGATCTTCTCCTTCACATTTATTTCAATTATTTCCAAGCATGCATGAATCAAATCCATTCTATCCAGCACATGTTCCACCGACAACACGTTTGGCGCCACCATAACAATTGTCTCCCCGCCGCCGCGATCTTCATCCCATGCATTCACTGCGTGTACCATGTTGAACCCTGGCACTTCAACCCAACAAATTTCGCTTTCATCCATTGCATCTCGAGGAATGATCCCCAATCTCGGCACTTTCTTAGGATCAACGCTGATTGGAGGCATTCCTTTAAGAATGTTTTTAGGGTTCATAACGATTTGTGTGTCGGGAAATATGGCGTACTTTTTTGAAACAGCGAAATCGTGGATCAGTGAAGGTTCTGGTAGAGAGAATATTGGAACTTCTGGTTGTTTCTCTCCTTGTTTGTTTATCTTGAAATATATCAAGAATGGCGGCATGAAGGTGATGCCCTGTCGAAAGGCGAATGCTTCTTGGGTCTCCGGGTCGATTTTCGGGTGAGCTGTCATCGTTGTGAAGGGAGCTCCGAAGGATTCATGGCGGCCCAAAGTGATTATATCTCCCTTCGGTGTTATTTGTATTCTGTATGGAAGATCAGATTCTCCGAGAGCAAAAAGTTTCCCACCAAACAAAGCCAAGCTTGTGTTCGCGGTGCCGATTCCATGTCTGGGGTCGTATTCTCTAGCAAGAATGCGGCCGAAAGTGACGGCGCACCGCGCAATCGAAGCTGCGAGTCCATTAAAAGCGGAGAAGACATTGAGCATCACCGGTAAACCGATTTCCCTCTCCACCGTGTACTTATAAGTCTTGATAAAACGACTGCAAAATGTAGCTTCCCCGTCACGAATTCTGATGGAGTGCAGCATTCCATCGCCGTCGAACAGGTGATACGGAGCTTGGGGGATGAACTGAGGATTGGGCCCGTTACGGATATAAGCTCCGTCGAGGCAAGACGGAAGGGTACCCTCCACAACCTCACAGGAGGTGGGAGGAAGCTCGTCCACCGGAGAAAAGTTCCCTGTAAGCACATGCTTTGGATCGATGGAGGCTCGAAGGGGAGGATCGATGAATTTACAAATGAAATCATCTAACGAACCGAAAATAATACTGCGTAAAGATTGTAATTTCTTAGCGTGATTTGTTCTTGGTTCAGCCTGATCATTAAAAGGATCAAGCTTTGCTGGATTCAGAAAGCTGGTTCTTGAGGGTATTTCATCGATTTTAACAAATTGAATTTTGAATCGAAGAACTTGTGATGGTGGGAGCGAAGGAGCACTGGGAGTGTGTTTTTTAAGGAACGAGGAAGAAATGCTTTCCATTTATTGGGAAAGAAAATTGAAATCCAAATTCATTGGTAAGAGTGGTTATTTATATTCTACCCCTCATTAATAACATATTAATAATTATCATGTAAAAGGCCTTCACACACACATACATACATACATACATACATACATACATATATATATATATATATATATATATATATTGTGATATCACTCGATTCAACTTGGAAAATAATATTTTTATTATGAAAATCTATATTTTTTTATGAAAAATATCGAATAAAATATCTGTCTTGTAAAATTGAAAGGCGTGATAACTTGTGTTCACGATAATATATTTGTTCTCTTTGCAAATGTAAAAAATATGCCACTTCTATTTTTTTTTTCTTTCTTTATAATAAATCATAAATAAGAAAACATTCTTGTTCGAAAACAGGGGCGTGAGTAACGCATGGGCTAGGCGTAGGTACTGCATGGGATAGGGTGGGCTGTGTATATATCATAATTATAAAATATAATAAAAGATTAAACTGTAATTTGAATTAATAAAATAAATAAAATAAGCATGACATTAAATTTTTTATTTAATATATTTCAACTTAATAAAAAATAATAATAATATATGTAGTTGGACTTCATTTGTATAAATTGTTGCATTAATATTTAATTTATTGCTACCTTTATCATAATTAGTATATCAATATTTGGCTCAAATTAATTTCATACTTTTTAATTAATCCAGAAATAAAGTGTATGCAAAATTTATTATCTATAAATGCTAGAAATCTGCCTTTTAAATAATATTAGAATTAAATAAGAAGTCTCTTGAGAAAAATATAGTACAACTAAAATAACTTGATTGAATAATGTATTATATATACTTTTTATTTATTTTTTGTACACCTAGTTAAAATATTATACATTATGATATATTGAGTCTATTAGGTATCTTGATACATTAAAATTCGTAGCAATGAATTTTTTTCAAATAAATTATATATTTTATATCTAGTTTAGCCTACCCTAATTATATAAAATCCTACCTATTTTTGACATTGAATAATACTATTGCTCAACCCGATCCAACCCACCTGAATTGACACATTTATATTGATCCTAGTATCATAGGCGACCGTGGACCTTGTTCGAAAATATTATATATAGTTAAAGAAAATGAAAAAAAAACTATTTTTTCAACAAGCCGAAGTAATTAACAAAAAAAGCCATTTTATTTTTTTTAAAAAAACTATTTTTTCAATGAGTCAAAGGACGTACGAAGATGTTTAATTTGTTAATAGTTCGTGTAGTATTTCAAAATTCAAATTTATAATTTATCAACAGATAAATTATTCTCAAAATTATTTTTCAAAACGATGAAAAATTATTGAAAATAATTATTGCTCTGGAAGATATAAAGTTAATTAAAGACATGTATTGAAAAAGACAATGAACACTAATGTGTTAGTTCCCTCCTTTTTTTTTCTAGAGTAGGTCTCTTGTCAGACGAGTCAACCTTACCGATATTCACAATAAAAAGTAATATTTTTAGCATAAAAAAGAATACTTTTTCATGGATGATCCAAATAAGAAATCCGTTTCACAAAATACGACTCGTGAGACCGTCTCACACAAATTTTTGCCTTTTTCTTAATTAATATATTTATGTTTTAAAATTAATTTATCTTATTTGATAATTTAATCATGTACAATTACTTGTTTACATTAGGTTAGATGACATAATTA
This sequence comes from Primulina huaijiensis, assembly GCF_012295235.1. Lineage (NCBI taxonomy): Eukaryota > Viridiplantae > Streptophyta > Magnoliopsida > Lamiales > Gesneriaceae > Primulina > Primulina huaijiensis. The sequence goes on along the minus strand of NC_133311.1, from coordinate 18,514,676 downwards.
AATCTTCCCTCCCCTAGCAATATACTGAAACATAGAACAGGAACCTTATGTAGAGGTAATTATTAAGCAATAAAATTTTAATGTGAAGATTACATTGTTTTTCCTATATATTTGCCTGGTATCGATTTTGATAATCTATGTAATCAAATATTAATTTTAATCTGCTATTTTTTTATCTGACAATTTTAGTTTTTTTCGTGACATTACATTAATATGACACTGATACAGTATTGATGTGATATTTTGTCACATCAGTACTTTTAATGAAAATAATTAAAACTATATAAAAAAAGAGACCTGATTAATGTTGAAATTTGAAAAACAAATTTCACAAATTTCCGTTAAATCTGTTGGTTTCAATACATTTAAATGTAATTTCGGAAAGTCTTTGAGGTTGCGTTTGAATCGAAAAATTTAGATTTGATGATATATTTGAATTAGATTTTTTTAAAAATAAATATATATATAAAGTTTTACGTTGTCAAATTTTTTAGATATTTTTAAAGTCGAAAGAATCCCTTAGTCAAGCTGCCTAATATTCCAAATAATTCGAATAAACCTGCATTTTGAAGCCGTAGTGTAGGTTTTGATGTGCACTCTACGTTGCTTAAAAGACTTGTACTCTTAATTTGGCACCAAATTTATTGGTCCTGCATTTGGACTATTCAATCCATTAGTTCTAAGTTCGGATTCTGTCGTTGCATAAATTAACTAACAATTCATGATTTTTTTGGGGGAAGTTGAGAAAAAATGCCAATCAAAACAACACTTCAGTTCGTCGTAGTATCCACAAAATTGTGGTACTATGTCATACAAATTGTGGTACACTTCATGTGAAAATGTGGTACACTTCATGTGGAAATGTGGTACTAAAAAAGTACGCAGGGATTGAACACAAAAAAAAAACGACGGCTGAGAACTGAAGGCCAATTTCCCGTTTTTTTGGGGTGTGCCAGATTTCTCAATTCGCTGTGTTACATTTAAATAGTAAACTTTGTCCCTTCTAATTAGGCCAAATCATACAAAAAAAATTTATTACTATTAAAATTCAAAATCTACTTGCAAGTACGGGTGTAAGAAATTAACCCGACTCAGTTTGACAACATGAAAAATATCAGGCTAGGGTTGGAAGATTGTAAGATTCGGGTTATATTAGATTAGATTCTAGTTGACCTGTATTAAGAATCATTTCAAGGTTTAATTTACACAAAAATGGAGAAGTAAAGCTTGAAAGTTGAAAAATACTTGTGATGCTTGAATATTTTTTTATTGCATGTTGATATTATATTCATTGTGTAAATTTATTTTATGGAATATTTGAATTTTGTAAAAAATTATGTTTTTTTTGGATAATTAATAGTTTAGAAAATTCAATATAAAATTTAAATATTTAATTTCATGAGACATAATTATAATATTTAGACAAAGTTTTGTTAACATTTGTTTAAATTAAAATATTATTATATGTTTTGAATTTTTATTTAACTATTTTGTTAAAGAGTAAAAAATTAATTTTAGATGTAAAAAAAAATATCCGATTGATCGGGTTGATCGGCTTGGTTCGGGTTTGGGTCAGGTTCTGTTGGGAAATTTGCATTAATAACATTGCTTCAATCCAATATGCCCATGGCCACTCGACTCATCCGAATTGAGACACCTACTTGCAAGTCGTTTGTCCCTCCTCACCTTAAAAAGGAAACATCTTTAGAATATCCTCTATGCTTCATATCTGTTACCCGTCTTGAAAATGACTAACTGGTAAGGGAGTTAGCATCATAAGAATGGAGCTGTAATAGTTTCTATAGTCGAAAAAATCGATGAACTTGTTAACATTGTACGAAACTGAAATCTTGAAAACATTTGTATGATGGAGGGAGGGTATGTAAATTAATCTGCACCAGAGACTTTAAAGTTAATCTACGATCTTGGGTATTGTGGCTGAAGGGCTAGAGAAAATGGTTCCTATCTTGTTGATGGATGAATCTCTTTTACCGAATGGTTCCAACTGCCGAGAGGCGTGAGGAAGAATCCCAACGATGACCTGTCTCTCTCTGTGAGATGCCCATGTTACAAGATAAAGTCCGGCTACAATGAGAAGTCCTCCCACGATGCTGGGACAAAATAAAATTGACAATATATTGATGAGAAGGATAGATTAGTGAGATCGAAGTAATCAATTCCTCGGATGGACAACACAAAAACCGAGCACATAAAAGAGAGAAAAACAACCTTCCAAAATAAATCGGGCTTCCTAGGAAAATTCTTGACAGGAATGCTGATACAGCAGGTTGGAGAGGGTTATACAAAGCAACCAAGGCAGGACCAAGAATTTTATTTGACCATGTCAAAAGACCATAATTCACGGCAGATGCTATGATTCCCTGGAAAGATAATGCAAGAGAGGTTTTTAATGAATATGAAAAAGTTAGAAAGATGTTCATCATTTCAACTAATCGATAATGCTAAGTGATTGGTGACCAATTTATCATTCTACTCCAACAAGTTAACAAATAGCAGAACGATCCTACTACCATGGTTTCATGCCCCTTCACTTCCTATAAGACCAACTCAAACGGTAAAAATTGCAACAAGCACCATCATTCAAATTTGTTCAATAGAGAACCGAAGTAGCATATGAAAAGGCAGAATGACTGCAAGAAATGTTGCCTTCACTTAAGGAGAAGAATAGGTTGTCTTGTGATCTATGTACGAGTTCGTCTCTGAGTTACTCTCATTAAAAGATCCGACCTCCCAGTTACCATCACCGATTTTAGCAACATCATAGATGTTTGAATAGATTTGTATCACGTGTAGAAGCTATCTTCTTGCAAAATACAAGTGAGAGAGAAAGTCCAGCACTGAGACTCCTATATAACAGCTCTTCGCCATATGCTAAGTTCATGAAAGGTTATTTACTAATATAATTGACGGCCATATATTCATTCGTTCCATCACACTACATAATTAGACCAAATATAGATATATCCTCTTCACATTGTGGCGTTAGTTGACAACATTATGGTAATTAATCCCTGCATAACAAACAGTAAAATTCTAATAACACACCAGTCAATGCATACCGCAACCATTATACAGCGTTTGGTGGAAATTAAGCCCCCTCTACCTGCAGGTAGTGTAATGGATGTTGGGTTGTTTTAATCTACGCTGGATATTTATAGGAGCTAAAGTTCTTTCAAAATCAGGTTGATGATGTTTGTAATGAAATCCTTCACCCTTCTAGCTTATATAGAAAAATAAAGAGAAAAGACTTACGGCATAGCACACCGCAATTGCCTCAGATTGAGTCAGATTCCAGTCTGTTGACTCATTGGTCATAAAGAATGCAGTTGTTACCATAAATAGAGCACCAAAAAGGTATGAATAGGCTGTCACTGATATACTTGCAGGATATTTTACTAAAAGTGGAGCCTGAAACACAAAGAATACCTCTGTAAATATCTCATGCTGATCATCTTAAACATGAGGCAAAAAGTTCAGTAACAGAATAAGTTTAAATGCGGATTTAAAACTCATTTTCTAATGTAGGCGGGCGGACCACAGCAGCGTTTGGATAGAGAAGCCATTTTAAAAATATATTTTCTAAAAATTATTATTTGTTTTAAAAATCACTTTAGAAATTAGAAATAGAAATTTTTTTTAAAAAAATTGACTTTTAGGCTTCTGCTACTATTTGGAAAATGGCAGTGTTATAATCATGCAATATATGCATGAATTAAATGATGTTTATTAGAAAATAAAAGTTCTAACCTAGTGGCTTGGCTGGTCGGCGGTTTGAGGCGGAAGAGGTGGGGCTTGTGGGAGTTGTGGGTGATCGGATTGGGATTATGTTTTGAAGAGAGAGAGTATAATATATTAGTAAATAGGGTCCTAGATTTTTAAAATTTTTATTGACCTTTTGACTGCCCAAGCCCGCCCCGCCCGCCTAGCCTGCCTAGCCCACCCCATCTCATCTCAGGGGCCTACATTACCGCCTAGGGCAAAGGTGGTGCGGCAGAAGACAGCCACCCGCTCAAGCCGCCATTTAGAACACTCGAAAATGGAAAAAGCTCATTTTCAGTACCATCAAAAGACAGATATATAGGGTTCTAATTTATATAGTAAATTGAACTGAACGTTCAATGCTTAATATAAAATTGTATTAAATCCAACAAGAACTCGTAATTTAAACTCGTTCGTTTATAAATTCTAAGAAACACGTAAAGGACAAAGATGTATCATCAAATTTTGTACGATACAATGGTGATTTGGATAAGTTTGAAGGGAACATGCTGTAATGTATCACCAACGTCATAATATATTGACATTTAAAAATATACATCCATCATTTGATATCACTTTATTGAGCAAAGTTATATCTTTTACTTCCATCATATCTCCATAAACATCAAGACCAACGTAAGTTACCTGAATAGATAGATAGGAGGCCATACACATGCAGTTGCCAATCAAGCATAAAACCCCAAGGTGCCAATCATCAATCCCTAACTCCGACAAAGTTGACATCAACAGACCAGCTGGCTCCGGTTGACCCTTGACAGTAATTTCACTGAGTGCTGCAAATTCTGATTCCCTATATCCAAATATGGCTGGACCTCGGAAAATTGTCATTAGAATGGCACCAGAAATACAAATAAGGGTACCCCCTAACTTTGCTTTACCTTCAGTTTTTCGCAAGTTCACTGTTTCTGTACTGCATGTAGATGAACTAGTGATGACATTGAACCAAAAAATCGTACGCGTTAGTTGAGAAAACCAAAACTTGGACTCACCCCATGACTACAGCCAGTATGAATGTAAAAACTGGAGTAGCAGGCTGTATGGCAGAAGCATAAGTTGGGTTTGTGTAGCCTAGACCAAGAAGAAACAAAAGCTGGTTCCCAAAAATCCTAATGAATCAGAAGAACAGGAGAAAAAAAATAAACAAATCAGTATTTACACACAAGAAAAAAAGAAATTTAATAACCTGAAGATTCAACTCACCCAGTTAAACCGAGAAAGAAGAACGTCATTACGAATCGTTTACTTAATGGCGGTCTTAGCCTTCTGCAGAACACGTAACGAATCACTTGTAAGTGACGCACTATTTATATTCACATCAAAATCAAGACTCACAAATATGTTGTTACTGCAGGAAAGTTATTGAACTCTCTCACTGATTTTAAGCATTAGTTTAATATTCACACATTCACAAACAGCCACAAGCAGAGAAGATAAGATACAATATGAGTCTATGAATAAATAAGTCCAGTCCACTTCAAAACTTCAGCACAGAACCTATGATCATAATTCCTCGGGATAATTACAAGAAATTATCATATTTATACCCCCTCCGTTTTTGTTTTGCGTATCACTCAAAAGAATGTGTCTTTAACATACTTGTTTATACACCTCTATACCACCGGTTTTTTACAAAGCACAAAGGCCGTAAACACGTACCTCACCTTACACAGGGTGAGATTTAACAAACCAGATTATAAACTCAAATCGCAAGATCACAAAAAAAGAAAAATCACATCATGAAAGCCCATCAAGAAAAAAAAAAAATCGTGAAATTCATCACACTCGGGAGACTCACTTTTCGCGGAAATAGGCGACAGGTGCGAGAATCGAAAGCGCGAGGAGGTCACGAAAGACGCAGAAAACGAGCTGATTCACTCCAATGTTGAGTGCGACCTTGGTGATCACTTGGTACCCGGCATAGAATACTTGCACCACCGCCATCGCCACATGTGCCTTTCTCACATCTCCTCCGTTCGCCGCCGCCGTCGCCGCCATATCCAGTACGTAAAAATCACGATCTCATTCCATTCCCACACGCAATTATGGCCAATAGATAAATGAATCCTTCGAATTGTCAATGTTTTGGATTGAATCTTTCGATCTCGTATTTTTCAACGGAGAAAACTGGAAAGAATTATTACTGAAGACTGTCCATTTTGAAGTTCTCGGTAATAAATCTCTCTGTATGGATAAATAAATTTGTCATTCCACAAATAAACATTTAACAACATAATGTTTGTTTTCTATTTTCCAAAAAATAATTATTGAATTTTAAAGCAAAAATCATATATTATCCTCATTTTTAAAAAATAAAAAAGCACAAACTTCATTATTATATAAAATATATTATGATAAAATTTTAAAACATTGTGATCCCATCATTTATATTATATCATTTCACATATACATTACATTATAAGTTTTATTTTTCTAACAAAAAAAAGCATATATTTTAACAAAATTACAAATTTCCCGATAAAATTTGTCTAAATATTTGTGTATGACAAAGAGATATAAATAAAATTTGTCAATATATTGTTTATTTAGAACTGAAATATAGCCTAAATCGAGCTTTTTGGACTCGAACTCAAGTAATTCTGTACATTTTGAAATCAAACTCGAGTTTGAAAATTAATACTCGATTAAATTGAACTCGAATTCAAATATGCTAATTTTTAGTCGAATTCGAGTCTTAGGCTCACTTATACCTCTAGTAAAAAAAGATCAAATTTACACGTGATTTAGCAATAATTAATAAATAAATCCGATTTCATATGTGGTGTCAAAAAATATCATGTCATAGAAGTGATATCAAACCATACACATGCATGTATATAGCAAGAGATCACTAATTTTAGTGTCTAAAATCCCAAGGTACTCCAGACAGTAGATGCTCAAGCAGAGGGGGCAGAGGGGTTCACGCATTGGATGTTCAAGATCATCAAAGAACTAAGCGGAGCAGAGTTGAGCAAGTTTGTTACCATTCTTTGGGAAATTTGAAGCAAAGGAACTCTCTATTATAGAACAACCATATCGATACCCCCTCTAGAGTATTAGATACAGCCATAAGCTTTTTTTATGACTTGATATCCTTAGATAGGAGTGGAAAAAGATCACAGAAAGCAGAGACAAGACCACAGGCGAGCTCATGGACACCACCACCTACTGGAGCTGTAAAATGCAATAACGATGCAGCCTTCTTCGATGATATTCAATCGGCTGGAGTAAGTATGGTGATGCGAGATGCCAAGGGTAGATTTATTATCGCAAGAACCACCTTGGTTAAAATACTACGATGCGTCAAAGAAGGGGAAGCAATCGGGTTGTTGGAAGCCTTGTCTTGGATCCGTAATATGGATTACTCTAATGTTATGTTCGAAGTGGATGCACAGACTCTCCACCTGGCCATGAGGGGAAATGTGAATGACAACATGGAGTTTGGAGGCATAATGGAAAGTTGTAGAGATATTGTAGCTTCTAAACCAGGGTTCTCGGTTCATTTTGTCCGTAAACAAGCAAACGAGATTGCACATATGTTAGCCAAGTATTCTCGCTTTTATGATAGTCCTTTTGTGTGGGTAGAGACACCAACATGCTTTGGTGAACTCATGAACCTGTACTTTGATAATTCTTCTTATTAATGAAAGTCTTTTATCTCGTCAAAAAAATAGATATTCTACACTATTTTTGTTTTTACAGAATAATAGAAAAAAATATATCCTAAGATGGAATTATATACGAAAAAAATAACCCCAAAAATTATTATTTTTACATATATTATGCATAAACTTATTTTATATTAAAATTTAATATAAATATACACATCCAATCATAGTTTTCGTTTGGGCTTGGTGGATCATCGTTGTACGTTGGGGAGCCCAATTATACAAATTTGGGCTAATGAAATTTAACATATAGGAAAACTATTGTGCCTTTTTTTTGTTCAGGAAAATTTGTTTTGGTTAGAAGTGTTTGTCCATTTATTATTTTAGTTTTTTATATTGTTAAATTTCGGTTTTAGTTTGTTATTTTTGTTTTGTTTTTTTAAATTTTAGTTTTTTTTCGACGTGGAGCTGATAGAAAACCAATGCAGCATAGATGTGATGTTGAAGACATTCAGATGAAAAATGACTAAAATAGCTAAAAATCAGAATATGCGAGATTAAAACTAAAATTTAAAACATAGAAGACCAAATTTATAAAATGGCAAAATTACAGAACAAAAAAAATATAGTTTCCCTTATTTTTATAAGTTTAGAAACTATACGAGGGATAAGACACGCTCTTGGTGTAAAATAAATTGTGAAAACTATTTGTTTGGAAAATTATAAATTTCTTCAATACAAAATATGGTGATAATTGATTATCTCAATTTTTGTTACAATATTATAAACTATTAAAATTAAAATTTGTTATTGTTAAATACATAAAAGTGCTAAGTCAGATAATAATAATAATAATAATCAAAGCTTAAAAGAATTTTCTCCAAGGCCTTGATGATATCTTAATCATAAAGTCTTATATTGAATATAATAAAAACCTAAAAATTTAAATAAGTACAACTTAGTCGTAAAAATAAGTCATGTAGAAAAAATAATTTATAACAATAGAAATGCATCATTAATTGTGTGTTAAAAATACTTTTAAAAAAACGAAAAAAAGTGCATCTTAGCTTATCTTCAACAAAATCTACATGCATGCATATAAATGCATTAAATTTTTAAAAATACATATAAGAGTGTGAGCTAACGATCACACATTCAAACTTTTATTTACGTGATTACTTTTCTGGTATATATATAATTAATGCTTCGTAAATGACAATAGTTATTGCGGTTTATATGATTATTGTGTTTTGCAGACTAATGTATTAGTATTAAAATAATCAATATGCAATGAATTAATGATAGAGACAAATGAGTTTCATAATTAAAAAATTTATATCATTTACAAAAGTAGATATCAAGCACTTGCTAACAATTAAATTGATCACTATGTGAAATCTTACTTTTTGGGACCATTGGGCAGAGCATGGCACATGTAATTTACTAATTTGTGCATGCTATAATTTTCGGCAAGTCTTCCACCATTTATATTTAATTATAATTTATATAGTGTATATAACTGGATTTAGTCTAAATATATATATATTTTTTAATTTTATCAGATGCGATAGGACGAGTGGCGTATTAACAAGTTATTTTATTTTAAACATTCTCAATTAAGTTAAATTGTACTTATTATACCTAAAAAAATCCCTTTTGAATCTGATGTCCTAAAATTGTTATGTCTGGAAAGATTCAAGCTCATCCTAAAATTGTTCATAGTCCAATAAGACTCGAGCTTCATTGTGGATCAAGGGTTTGGCTACTAAACCCAAGAGTCCGAACCCATATGTCCAGGTCTATGAATCTCTAATAGCACCGATCTCCTTAACATTGTTTACTAGAAGTCCGAGCCTATTAATGTGGCCAGGAAGTCCGAGCTCTAACGCATTTCAAGAATATGGTGATATCTTTGTAGATAAATGAGAAACTTCGATAAATACGATATTCGATCAAATGTCATCGAGATAAGGCAAGAGTCCTAACTGTTGTGGCCACTAAGTCCTTCCGCATGATGTTCTTATCTCAGATAGAGTTTTATCTTAACAATAATTATACTCCTATAAGATAATTAACCCCTCCCGCCTATATAAATATCAGATATTGGCAATGGTTTTACTCATTCTCATTCTCTTGCTCGCGTAGTACTACTATATCACTCTTAAGTTTGTTATCCATGCTGTATTAATCATTGGATGGATCACACCGGAAAGCTCTCCGACGTTCTCTAACCCTATTTTTGTCTGTCAGAACCCAGGGCATTGACTCGATCCACTTAACTGCGAAGATTTGAAGGCCCGCTATCTGGATTAAATTCGAGATAAAATTCTTGTATCATCAGAGTTATCTCGGAATTTCAATCATAGTCTCTTTTATTGTTTTATATATTATATTATATATCTCAAGTGGGATTCAAGAAAAAGAAAAAGAAAACAATATAAAAAAACACACGCGTGGCTATGTGGATTTATGTCTATGAAATCTTGAACTTGGCCTATGCCATATATATTATTGCTCATAATTTGTCATACTTCTCCACATCATACCCACTAATTCCTCCTTTCTTACCCACCCCATGACATATACAAAAAAATCAAGTTTGTTTGTTTAAAAAAAATATTTTTTATGTTATTTAGACACATATACATAGATATACACATAAAAATGGTAAAATAAAAATAAATTTTAATTTGTTCACAAATCATTTAAAATCATACTTGATATTTATTTATGAATAAAATAAAATATGACCGCGACGCACCGAATATACGATCGTAGAGTTTTTATTGGCGTGCACCACCACCACCAAGATTTGTTGATACTAATCACATGGTGATGAATCAATTCTATCAAGAAAGCTAGCATATGACCAAGAAATATAGGGGTTTTGTGTCATATTCCATTTCTTTTAATTGGTCAAAATGATTTTTTTTTTTAAAATAAATGTGTATTCGTTTGTGTACGTACAAATGAAATCACTTCGAGGGAGATCTTCGACGATATATATTCCCTCTTTTTTGAATGGTGTCCAATCATTTCGTGTAATTGGGGTGAATTCCACGTTCAAAAATTGGTTCAATAGCCAATTTTATCAAAACATTGCACATTTTTTACTCTACAACAAAATCATTGCAAAATGAGGAAGAATTCCACTTGCACAAGTGTTGAGACGGCTAAGGGCTTCTTTCCATCAAGGGATATTGTAAACTTTCTCAAGGATAATTTTGAAATAATAAGATACAAATGAGTAAAAATATATCCTCACAAAAACTTTAATATTTGTCTTACGTGTCAATTTTGTAAAATAAGTCATCATCTCGATCCGGTTCATGAAAAAATAATTACATTTTATTCTAAAAACATTATTTTTCTTTTTAAATATGGATCGACTTGACCCGTTTAAAAGAATATCATAACTGATTATATAGTATAACTCATATAAGATTTATATATTTTAACCTTGATTTGCAAATCCACCAAGCTAGGTGTGTGACACAATCATAATAAATATTATCATTGAAGGATTGGTGACTTATCAATGTGACAAAATGTTCCATATTATATGCTAATTAAATCACGTCGGATTAGATTTTATGCTCCCTTTTTTTTAAAAAATAAAATAAAATAAAATTAATTGAGTTACTTTTTAATAATCAATCTCTTCTTTCCACATCAACTAACGCAACTTGCGAGATTAGCATTATCATAAACCAAGAAAGGTAGTAAATCGCTAGCGACTTTCAATCTCAATCATAACCATTAGTTGTTAATTAACTAATTAATTAATCAATAATTTTTGCTTTACAACAAGATGACATTATTAAAGATAACGTAAGTAAAGTCAGTTTGAGCATAGTTCCGGTCCTGTCTTTATTTTGTATTTTTTTTTAAAAAAAAGGTTGCTTTCCACCTTTCAATGGAGATCCACTCAAATATTTGCGGGATGATTCGAAGATTTTGAGCATTATAGTTCGAGGGCTTGATAGTTAATATCCAGTTTGATTTATGAGATAAACATTAAATTTCAGAAAATGATATTTGTTTATTTTGTATTTTAGTCATGTAAAGATTGAATATTTGATATGTTCGTATAAGTTAGTGTATGTATTGGTTTTTTGACGAAGTGCTGACATGATATTGAAAAAAGTTCAATAAAAAGATCAAAAACGAAAACACGAAGTAACTTGTAGGATCCAAAGCCCAAATTTGCATGACCAAAAACATAATATATATATATATATATATATGATAGACCGCCATGAAGAGATTTCCCAAAAAGCTGTAGATTTGCCCCATACTTCTGAATTTTTGCGATTATATCTAATTAGTCATCAATTTATTGTGTTACTGTCCGCATCATTCCAACATTGTTTTAATTTTTCAGCAATAATCTACCAACACTAGGGCGTCACTTTCTTGATATGATATTTATTCTTCCTTTTTACCTGGCGATAGTAAAAAAAAAAAGATTATCATTTATGAAGAAAAGGACAACATTCCTCAAAATTAAAATTTTTGTCCAGAAGCAAAAATGCATGAAATTTAACATCACAATTGTCAACACCATTTTTGTGTTGTGTCGGACGACTTGTTTCCAGGGATTACTCACTCCTTGAGCAGCAAAATTAATATGACAGTTCCAGTTATCAAAGTGTACGTAGCTAAAGTAACATCTACTTAAATTCGATGCACAATTTTATCACATCAGTAGATAAACGTCACTTCAACTGTGGTCATAAGATCAATAATATTATATATATTTCATCACATCAGTAGATGAACTTCACTTCAACTGTGCTCATAAGATCAATAATATTATATATGTGTGTGTGTGGGCGCGCTCGCGCTCGCGCTCGCGCTTGTGATTGTAATGTAAAAAGAATGATGTGGGTAAAAATGGTTGATGAGTGTAGACAAATTAGACACGAATTTCGAGATGCTGCCTCTCCTTTAAAAAGGAGGTAAATATCATGGAGTAAAAAGAAAATGTTTCTTTTTTTATCATGGGAAAGTTCTTTTTCTTGCGTTTTTAAAGTTTAGATTCCTAATTCAATGGATTATAATGTTCGAGAACTAGACAAAGGATCAAATTTGTAGTGGGGTTGACAAATTTTGTACTTTCAAAAGCTGAAAAAAATTAACGCAATCTTTGGTTTTTGATTTTATGTTTTGAAAGATAGTTTTTTGAGTTGATAGTATTTACAGTGAGGCGTTAAATCATGCATACTTCTATGACAAAAACTTATGTGAGACCGTCTCACGGGTCGTATTTTGTGAGACAGATCTCTTATTTGTGTCATCCATGAAAAAATATTAATTTTTATGCTAAGAATATTACTTTAATTTTATCACAGATAAAGATTCGGGAGACCGTCTCACAAGAGACCTACTAGTTAGAAACAAATTATTATTTTTATGAGAGAAAAATATAATTATTTTAACTTCAGATTTGAAATAGCAAGAGATGGCATGGGAAGTCTCCGTGGTGGAGACAAGATCAAAGGCAATCTAAGTCGTGTGGACTGGACTGACTTACATTAGAATTTCGGCCTCCACTTGCGCATATTTTCTTGTTGGGGACAGAAAGATCGAGGGAGATTTGGGGAATGGATAACTTGTAAAATGTTTGTCAAATTAGGGTTTTAAGATTAAAGTGTGATTTTGGATATTTGAGCAATGACATGTTCAAATGATTTCTCTTGTTTGGCTTCAAAAAATTCATCTATGACATTGGCAATGCTCGAATTTAATTCAAACCAGTAGTTTTGTGCCGGTAATGAATATTGTATTCAAACCAAGCACAACGTAAATGAAACATTAGCATGTAAGACCAGTTATCCCACCATCATCCGTGCTGATTTCGCTGAAATTGCGTATGAATTTGATTTCGAGTGAATGATTTGATTCGATGAAAGCTTTGAGATCTTGAATTTTTCTAAATTAGCAAAAAATAAATCGAGAAATTTTTGATTCGTATTCAAAGATATTGACATCGAACACGGTCCAAACATATTTTACTGTGAAAGTAAAAGTGATAAAAGGTTTGGTAAAGATCTTCTCATACTCTAATATACTTTTGTCAAATCTAATCTAAAATGAGTGGGATATGTCTATTCCCTTTTCACCTGTTATTTTCGAGGATCTTGGTTTAATTTACTGAACAAATAAAAAAAATTTAAGAATAATATTGTTATGAATGAAGGAATCGGAATTCCGACAATATTTCACTTGATAAGAAACCTTAGATCCACTTGTGCTAGATTGAGAAATTTATCGAGATGAATTAATTTAAGGCTGAGTTAAAAAAAAAAGGAAAAGATAATATAATTCCAATGAGCGATTAGACGATGGATTGATTCTATGGAATATGGCTTTGGTATTAGTCAATTTTGGCTAATATTTAAATTTTAAATTATCATCCCATGTCGTTCCAACAAGTTGATATTATCCTTTCTTTATCTGTGAGACGGATCAACCATATTCATATTCACAATAAAAAGTAATACTCTTAGCATAAAAAGTAATATTTTTTCATGGATGACCCAAATAAGAGATATGTCTCGCAAAATACGACCGGTGAGATCGTCTCACACAAGTTTTTGCCTTATACAATAGATTCTTAGGTTGTTTTTTATTGATGTATTTTGAATCTATGAATTTCAAATATATTATTGTTGATTCAGAAAATCAAGAAAATGAACTTCAAATTCATCTCTTGCGTGTTTATATAGTGTTTTACTTTAATTATGAAGAAATTCAAATTCACTCAATAATAATCTTATTTGAAATTCATTTACTTTATATTATCGGTATGTAATAAATAATGTATGAATTTAAGATTTGATATGTTATTCCATTGTTAATAATAAAATTATAATCGAAATTCATGAATTTCGAATCCATCTCCTCAAATACAACATTAGAGCAATTACCGTCGCATAAACATAAATACACAATCAAAGAATCTAACAAAATCTGAAAATTTTTTCTATGTGTGATCGACTTGGAGAATTTTCAGTTATGTGGCAAAGAATAAAAACAATGAGTAAACTCAACAACTCCAACGCTGAGAAGCTCGATCGAACCGAGAATAAATTTATGAACAAGAAGATTATTTAAATAACATAAGAGAAATAAAACGCCAATGACATGCCAAAACATATCAATGTGAGATCATTTAATCAAAATACATCGGTCGGATAGAGTTCATGAGAGTTACATATATGAACTTTGACAATATTTTCTTCTTTTTGAATCAGCTTTTGAGATTGAATTAAATCTAAGTCTCAATCTTAACAAAAAAACACATACATAAACAAGTTGGTGTTACGAGGATTAACGAAAACAAGAATTTATTTCGATTTCAATGAGTGTCACCACCCCGTGTCATAAAATATTTAAACGAAGCTAATGACAAGATATTTGTGCATTTGTAATCGGTGATCTCAAATTTAGGGCAATATAGTATATTTTAGAGTCAAAAAGAGTAAAATGATACCCATGAATTGTTCATTAAAAAACACAAAGGTTATTTAATATCTTCAGTTGAGGAAATTACCAGAAGTACCTGTTGTTGTTGGATCTGTTTGGGCTCCACAATGACCCCCACACCTTCAATCTAGATTCTCTGAAAAAGAAAACAAAAGCAATAAAATCTCATCTCTCTGTTAAAAAAAAATACATGAATGGGGCAGGAATTGGAATCCAATTGATGGGTTTCTTCCTTTAATCATTTATCTATCTCATCCAGAAAAGATTTGTTTTTGTTTTTTTTAAAAAAAGGAACACAGAGGAGAGAATATTAAATAAAGGGTCGAACTTAGTTTAGCATCTAACTTCATCTTCCCCTTTTCTCCACCCTTCGGTTGAATAAGCTACAGGGGAAAGAAAAGGTAATAAACACATGCAATGTCATGTTTGATTTTCTGCGATACGAATGTTGACAACTACAGTCAAACAATAAACAAAAATAGAAGAAAGAATATAAGAATTTGTTGCTTTACAAGGAAAGGAACCATTCATTATTCGTTCAAGATATAAATTTGAAGTCCACTTGATCTTTTGCTCAACTTTTCAAAAGAATAGTATTCCTTGTATCTTTAGGGGATTGTTACAGGTTCATACTTCCGTACATTGACTACACCCTCGTGTTTCAAGTTAGGTTCATGCCATCTGAAAGATTTCAGGCTCAGAGCATATAACAATAGTAATAATGGCATAAAATTCAATCAATCTTTCCTGTGGCTTGGAGAACATGAAATATTATAATTTGTACCAAGTCAAAGAACAGTGGAGCAGGCCAAAAACTGAGATGCATACAAATAATGTGAATCAGTTTGCGGAAAACCATAAACAAATCAAAGCTAATAAGCATAGTTAAAAGTGAAAGGTGGAAAGCACTATCATTGGACTGGTCTACCAAGAGAAGAGACACCAAAATAAACATAAGATATACCTATACTCTTCAATTCAAAAAATTATATGGCAGTACACATGGTATCTATTCTCCAATTTACTTTTTGCGAAGAATATGACTCCACAGTTTTTTTTAATCTTGCATTTGACTCGAGTTCTATGATAGTTGGAGTTAAAATTTTGTTATCGATTAAATCTCATATCTTGAGTCGGGCAGCGTCTAGCTAGTATATGACAGTCATCTACTAACATGAGTATGGGATTAATCAGGACTTTACCCAAAAAACACAAAAAGAATAAAGCCTGACAGATAGGATGTAAACAAACCTGAACTTAGGTTTAGAGGTTGAAATTACTTAGCTAACAAAAATCAGTTTTGAAAATAAATAAATAAGAGGCAACTCAAAGGAGATTACACTAAACAGATTTAGACAATGCAAACGTAATTTTTAAAGTGAAAAGGAAGAATCCCACCAGAGAGGCTTTCCCTGCATCTAGTACATGCAAGAGCATGGTTCTGAGTTCCTGCCTATATATTTGGGCCAGCCAGTTCATTTAGGAATCAAAGTTAAAAGCAACTCTTTAACGTGTCCCACCCTCTCTCTCTCTCTACACATTACTGGCATACTACCACTAAAACAGTTTATAATCACAAAAAATTGGCCATGCCCCTTTGTCCTGTGGCACCAAAACCAGAAAATGAAGGGACCGAACTGGCGGCAGGGCTGCCGATGGAGGCTTGTGACACAGTTCATATCGCTTACCCGGTACAGAACAATTCAGAATCTTCTCTGCTAGGGACTGTATACCCTATAACTTTAAAGGTCCATCTCTCTTTCTCATTCTTCTCCCCTCACATACACACACAAAACTCACCCATGGAAACCTCAAAACAGCACTCATGCCAAGACAGATTACAACCCCCACCCCCACCCCCAAGCTAGCTACCAGACTACTCGCATGTTCAAAGAAACATAGGCTGCTAGAGAATAGTTAAAATAGTATTTGACTTGCATGACACAAAAACAAAAACAAGGAAAAATTACAAGAAGCCTTTGTACAATAATTGATCAGATAATTTCCAGTTACAGCCGTCGGTAAGGTAACTATGATACTGATCCACAGAAAATTCCTATTAACTTACAGTTTGAAGAAGTTGTTTACAAAGTGAATCTTGAAGGAAAAGGAACCTGTATTAGAGGAACATCGAGCAGTAGAGAGAAATCGATACTCAATGGGCTTACAGGGATGGTCTGTCCTGGAGAAATATTGGCGATGCTGGGTCCATCAGGTAGTGGAAAAACCACACTACTCACGGCCCTTGGAGGCCGCCTTTCCGGGAGGTTGTCAGGAAAGATCACTTACAACGGTCAGCTATTTTCAGGCTCTATCAAGCGTCGAATAGGATTTGTTGCACAGAACGATATCCTATATCCACATCTTACTGTGTTTGAAACTCTTTTATACACTGCATTACTAAGGTTACCCAACAGCCTGACCAAAGAAAAAGTAGTACAGCATGTGGAGCATGTCATAACAGAGCTTGGCTTAATTAGATGTCAAAACTGTATGATAGGAGGGCCACTGTTCCGAGGAATATCAGGTGGAGAGAAGAAAAGGGTGAGTATAGGTCAAGAAATACTAATCAACCCAAGCTTACTGCTGCTAGATGAGCCCACTTCTGGTCTTGACTCGACCACAGCTCAACGGATCTTGAACACACTCAAAGGGCTAGCTACCGGAGGTCGAACTATTATAACCACCATTCATCAGCCCTCAAGCAGGCTTTATCATATGTTTGACAAGGTCGTCTTGCTGTCTGAAGGCTGCCCAATCTACTATGGACTTGCTTCAAATGCCTTGGAATATTTCTCTTCAATTGGTTTTTCAACATTCATCACTATCAACCCAGCTGATCTCTTGCTTGACCTTGCCAACGGTAATAAAAAATATACTCTCAGCAACACTTGTCTAACATGAGCATAGTACTCGATAACTTAAGGGCATTTACAGCCATGTTCTTTCAACAACAGAAATGAAACTCACAAGACTCAAGGTATTTGGCATGATTAATGGAGTTCAAATGGCCCACACCTTGCATTTTTCAATCTCAGAAATATAAGGATAATTTCAAACGCATGTTAATCTCTTCTGATAATAAAATCAACACTTTTAAGCAAAAAAACCTCTCCTACTTAAAGATGTGAAGAGATATAAAAAGATTTTGGTAAATGAATTGGTATATTTATCGTTTAGAAAGTTTGGATAAGAATATAGTTGACATTCCAGGAATTGGACCCGACTTCCAGCATTCCACTGGCCACAGTGACAGCATGCAACAAGATCCAAATCATGTGCGAGAATCTCTAATTTCTGCTTATGACAAGAATATATCTACAAGGCTGAAAATGGAGTTAGGAAGTTCAGAAGTCAGTATCGACAGTTGCAAGAAGGAAACTTCTAAAAGTGAGTTTCCATTCTGTGTCTACGTATTTGTTTACTAAACTTCCATATCGAGTAGGAAGACATTCGGCTCCGGATGATTTAATGTTTCCACTTATTTTCTGCCATTTGACTACTAATCGATAGTACAATCATCGGTCCAATCAAGCAGGATCCTACATCTCGTCAGGGAAGTGGTGCACAACTTGGTGGCATCAATTTAAGATCCTGCTCTTACGAGGACTGCGAGAACGGAGATTTGAATCCTTCAACAGGTTGAGAATCTTCCAAGTCCTAAGCATGGCAATACTTGGTGGGCTTCTATGGTGGCAAACTCCATCATCTCACATTGATGACCGTGTAAGAATTCTCCACAACAATAAAATATATCCCCTCTATGCTTCCACATTGGAGAAAACAAATTAATATCCGAATTCCGAAACACTATCTGGAAAGTTTTGACACTGTATTTACACAACACCACTCCAAATTATTACATGAATCATCACGTTGTTAAATATATCAATTAATGAACATATCTTCTACTCACCTTAACCATCATCTAGCAACATTACAAACTATGGCACAGCTAATTTAGAGCTACTTCAATATGCAGATTGCCATGTTATTCTTCTTCTCCGTGTTTTGGGGTTTCTACCCACTTTACAATGCTGTTTTCACCTTCCCTCAAGAAAGAACCATGCTGATCAAGGAAAGGTCATCTGGTATGTACCGCCTCTCCTCTTACTTTCTAGCCAGAACAGTGGGAGATCTTCCTCTGGAGCTCGCACTTCCAACAGCATTTACACTCATCTTTTATTGGATGGGTGGCCTTAAACCTGACCCTGCCACCTTTATATTATCCCTCCTGGTTGTTCTTTTGAGTGTTCTTGTTTCACAAAGTCTTGGCCTGGCATTTGGTGCCATACTGATGGATGTCAAGCAAGCTGCTACTTTAGCCTCAGTAACAACTTTGGTTTTCCTCATTGCTGGAGGATACTATGTCAGACAAATTCCTCCATTCATAGTTTGGCTAAAATACCTGAGTTACAGCTACTACTGTTACAAATTACTTCTCGGGGTTCAGTACAACGAGGATGACTTGTATGAGTGCGGGAAGGGAGTCCATTGCCGAGTCGCAGATTATCCTCCCATAAAGTCAGTAGGTTTAAGCCATTTATGGATGGATATGTCCATCATGATGCTGATGTTAGTATGCTATCGATTTCTAGCATACCTTGCTTTGCACCGGGTGCGATGAAGATGCATGATGGGGGAGACATAATAACCAAGGAATGATGATGTTAGTTTAGGTGGACTCGCCAGGTTTTGATCATAGAAAGCCAAAAAGTACTCAGGCTGGGGTTTATATTAATCTGATTCACAAGCAGATATACCATTTTGTATCATAGATTCGAAAATAAACAGCACCGGTTATCTCATATGGAGAAATTAAGAATTTATACAGTATTTTATATTAAAAACTACTTCTAAATGAGCCCATACTAACTTTTAATTTACGGCTATATTTTTCTTTAAAAGTTCTACATAACCAATTTCAAACCTAGTAAAAAAATACTTCATTAAAGACTTAAAAATACACTCGACCAATGTTGCATTCAAATTAATTAACAAAAAAGATAATAATATAACCCAAAAAAAATTAATATTTTAAAAATGCCAATATGAATTCAGTATTCAAACTACAGAAAAGCATTTTGTAGAAATAAAACAAAGAAATCTAATCTCGACGAGCATATAAACTCGGTATTCAATATTTCAAAAATCGAGTTATTATTACTTGATGTTTGTCACTCAAATGTCATCGATAATAATTTATACAAAAATATATATTACAAATGTTTATATTTTTTTTAGACCTGATAAAGTAAAAAAATATTAAATATGTAAATAATGTATGATTTAAATACGTAATATCATATAATTTATTGATTATAAATATATGTAAATAAATTATTTTATATAACAACGTACGATTTATTGATTAAAGTATATATATATATTTTTTTATAAGTTTATCACGTGTAAAAAAAATAAAAATTATAATATATATTTTATTTGTAAATTATTATCGAAAAGCGTTAAAAAAATATTAAATTGACCGAGGACATTTAGGTCATTTTGATATTTTTGGATTTGAGATGGAAAAAACAGAATAATAATTGACAGAAAAACCCCTTCGACTCATGACTTTCCCTCCATTTTCTCTCTCTACCTAGGGTTTTATAAAAGTTTAACAGTGAACTCCGTTCTTTTGCAAGTGAACAGTGAAGCATCGAAAGCTATGGCATCAACAACAAGGATTTTCGGCAGCCGTTGTCGAGTTCTGATGGCCGCCTCCAAGTCCGCTGCGGCCACCGACAAGTCCACCGCAACTTCCTCGGAGGGGCGTAAGACTGCTGTTCGTGTCTCTGGAATACTGAAGGTCCAGACCGTGTCTCCTGCTCTGGCTAAGTTCATCGGATCTCCAGAAACTTCACGCTCTGGTGCCATTAAAAAGATATGGGAATACGTTAAATCTCATAATCTTCAGGTCCAAATGTAGACATTATGTGTATTATTTTGTCTTTTTGGTTCTTCAGTTTTTTTTAAAAAAATTTAATCGACATTTTTGGGCCATTTGTTTTCTGTACAATATTATATGCGTAATTTACTGTGAACAAATTTTGTTCCGTACTGATTTTCATATTCTGAACCTCCTTGAGCTCGAGAGCTGGCTTGATTTATATCCAATGCATTGTGATTTTCAGATATATTGTGCTAGCTAGCTTTTTTTTTTTCAGTAGGAACGGACTTGGGAAAGTTGATGGGGCTACTCAAGCTTGCTTTTCATGAGAAAACAGCCAATGAAGGCGACTTACACTACTAGCCCCCCTCCTGAACCTCCCGCCGTCATTGTAGATTCATGTACATTGGAATTGTTTAGCATTTGATACTCTGTTTTTTTTTGGCATGCGTAGCTTTAACATTACTAGGCCCCCTCCTGAACCTGCATTCGTCTATGTAGATTGATGTACATTGGAATTTTTTAGCATTTCAAAACTCTGTTTTTTTTTGGCATCAGTAGCTTTAGTATGCTATCCCATCTATTGTAATACCTCTGTCAAAATGTATGAAATCTGATGTTTTAGAGAGTTTTAAGTAAAGAGTTGCAGAAGTTTTTTGAGTACTTTGCACATTACCCGTTACCGGCATTGCCATAAACTTTTTCGAATGCAAATTCATTTGCCGAAGTCATAATTGTGGATACATTTTGCAGAATCCATCCAACAAGAGGGAGATCTTCTGTGATGACAAGTTGAAGACAATCTTTGATGGCAAGGACAAGGTGGACTTTCCAGCAATAGCGAAACTGTTGACTAACCATTTTCCGAAGACTACATAAAGTTAGCTAGTGTAGGCTAATGTTTTTGAATCCCTTCTGGATATTCCTGCGTGTGTTGAATCGTAAAGGTTTGTCTCTTCTGTTTTCATGTCTTCCTGCTCGGTTCAGCAAATTTTTTATTGCTACGATTACATCGATGAATCAAATACTGTAATATGAAACTGTTGAAGATCATATGAGAAATGTGAAGGGTTATTGTTCTGATGATGTTTCGCTCTGGCTGTGTTTTTGTTGATCTTGATCACTGAATTAATCGTCTGTGGTTTCTTCGTATGATATTTGATCAATACAATCATTCAACACTATTTTCAAAAGCAAAAGTGTATCATCGTTCTATCTGAGATTTCTCTTCTACTTAATTCAAGGTTCACTCCAAATACATAGGAAAAAGGAGAAAACAAGATTTCATAATTGATAAACGATTTCATCCTCGCCACCAAGAAGTTAGGAACAATCAAATACAAATCAGGGCTCAAAATTCTTCAAGATTTTCTTTTCCAGTATAATTTCCAAAATCCATTTCTCAATTATTATATTGTCATACTATAATCTAACATACATCAATAAAAAAATATTTCAGCTTCCATCAATCTTGATACTTTCCATTCCATTGCCTTCATCTTCAAAATCCATCTGCCTTGTGGTTAAGTAGTTTTAAAAACGTGGTATTTTGGGTGGATGGACTTTCTATTTGTTTAGCAAAAGTTATGGTGGAGAATCTAAAGATATACAATGGTGATTATTCAAATTAATTTATTACATTAAAAAAATTCCACATAATTTATTTTAGATTATTTTTTATTTCCATTGCAATATTTTTTTGACATACATTTCACTTTATTTTAAAGTTAATTTTAGATCCGTAAGAGCATAGTATGAAACGTGTAATAATAAAATATATATATGTATGTGCCAAATACTGTATTAACAAGAATATTAAAATATATGTTTATTACAGTAATCTCACGCGTGGCATTTCTATGCACGTCTTCCCGACCTATCAACGCGTGGAGCGGAACGAGAGACCATCAGAAAATAAAGCAAATTAATTTTACTATAAACGTAATTGAATGCGCTGCTTCTTCGTCATTATCCGTTCAATTCTTGATCTTGCGCTTTTGCAGCACGCCTTGTAGAGCTTTTCGAGGTAACCCGTCCATATTTCTTCTAATATACCCATAAAGTTTGTTTCTTTTTTTGAACCAGAAGTAAATTTTTGTTTGTAGGAGACGTATGTGTGTATAGATTGTCACTTTGTTTATTGCAGATTTGCAGTCTTTCTTTTTCGTTGATGTAAGTATGTCTTATGTGATAATACATGGTTGGGAAAAATGTCAGGATCAAGAAAATTTTAAATTTCCTTCTTTTCTAATATATCTGGCTAGAATTCGTGATGATTTACATGGGAATCTGAATAATTTGCAGGGGTTTTCTATAGCATGTAAACTAAAAATATTCATATACTCGAGTGAATGTAGTATTGAGATATCTTGTTTATTTTTTCGTCTTCTTTTTTTTTTTCCATTCATTTACGTGCTACGTCATGTATTGGCGCGAGGAAAGTAAAGCTTGTGTCGTTAATTGTTGTTTTCTCGTTGGATTTGGTAGTTCTTGAAAATTGTGACGAAGGGTGGATTGTTTTGGATTTGTATTCTTTTATTGGTTTCTTTATATGGTTTCGTGGTTGTTTTTGTCAGTATTGAAACATGACTCTGAGAAATTTATAAACTTTCATATATCATATATATGCACAAATAGTTTAGATTTTGTTCCTCGAATTTTTTAAGTTTTAGTTTTAGTTTAGCACGGTTTCGCCTCTGGTGTCCTCCGCTTGAGCTATGGTGGTGATGATGACGAGTGCTGGTTGTGTCGATTGCAAAATATAAAGATTATACCGAAGAAGGGATGTTATTACCAATTAATTTTTCTTTGTTGAAATCGAGTGTTGAAAAGTAGGGTCAACTTGAAGCTAATTTCCACAACCAGAGCGATGTTTGAAGTCATTTACTATACAGTGGGCTTGATTAAACTTTGTTGTCTGAAATGTGGCTGAGAAAATTCAATTAAACTTTGTTGTCTGAAATGTGGCTGAGAAAATTCATTCACTTAACAGTGATGAAATTTGCCAACATGTACATTGTAATAGCTTGTGGCTAAAGTAACCACTGTGTTCTTTCATATGTCGTGATTTTACGTGTTTTTCATATATGATTTCGAATTCAAATTCCTTTCTGTCCACAAGTTATTGTTCTATCATTTTAGGTAACAATAACAACTGAGATAAAAGAAAATGGGAGGTGGAAAGGACAAACATGACGAATCTGACAAAGGGCTTTTTTCTCATCATAGCCATTATCCTCCACACGGATATCCACCTGGACAGTATCCACCAGCCCCCGGAGGCTATCCTCCCCAAGGATATCCTCCACAAGCAGGGTATCCACCCCAAGGATATCCACCAGCTGGTTACCCTGGCTCATCCGCTCCGCATCATTCAGGTGCTGAACGGAGCTCGATTTTTAATATCTGTTGTGTGTTGGATGTGTTGTTTGGCAAAGCACTTTGGTTTCTTGTCTTTTATTTTATTTGGATGCGTTGCCTTTCGATAGAATTAATATCAACAGGTCTTTTATGATAATTTATTAATCAAACTGAAAGGTTGACTTGTTTTGTTTTCAGTCTGATATATATGGCTTGCTGATCAAGTAGACATGGGTACATACCTGTCATTTAGGATTTTGAGTCACGGTTCGTATGGGTTCGTATGAATGAATGATGTTCAAGTACTCATATAACTTCTATCCTCGGAGCATTTACATATATATATATTTGAAGACTCTAGAACTCCAGGACAAGTAGATCGAATTTTGATTAGGGGCAGCCGCTTAGAAATATGGTTGGTCCATACGTGGTTTAACATGTGCGGTGAGAAACCATGATCCGTGTGGTTATTGTAAAGCGTAAGTTGTTACGCTTAGGTAAATAGTATCTCTGCCGTGTATAATTCTGTCTCCAGTTTTCCTTTGTTCTTAGTTTCCTTTATGTTGCAGGGGGCTCTGGTGGTGTCGGAGCCATGCTTGGAGGTGCTGCTGCAGCGGCAGCCGCCTACGGTGCTGCACATATGACACATGGCGCTCACGGCATGGGCCATTATGGACATGGTGGTGTAGGGCACGGAATGGGCCATTATGGACATGGTGTTGGGCATGGCATGGGCCATTATGGTCATGGGAAGATGAAGCATGGCAAGTTCAAGCATGGCAAATTTGGAAAGCACAAGGGGAAAAAGCATGGAATGTTTGGAATGCATGGAGGGAAATTCAAGAAGTGGAAGTGATTTATTACACCTATATGTAATCATGTCATGGTTATCGTGCAAAGGAGGTTTATTTCTAATATTGTTTCTGAATAAATTATGATATCTGAAAGAAGTCAATATCAGATGTAATTATACGATAATATCTTAATGATAGCATCTCATTATCTATTACGATATAATCTTAATTTTGTGGTCATGAAGACGAGGTTCATATGTTTTAGTAGATGCTATATTTTTCCGATCCCTATTGCATGTGAACCATTTCGATCTATTTTCAAATTCAAAGAACAAAAGTAACTCCCATATAATGCAATACAATTTATCAAATTCGTCCTAAATTAGTAATGGTCCTGATGCGTATATTTTTGGCTATACAATTTTTTTAGTTGTGTTTATTCCATTAAATCAATTACTGTTGGTATTTTTTATAATTATATATAGACAAATCAATTTTAGTCATTTTTATCAAAATTATTTAATTTAAATGATTTTTATCATTATTAAATCTCTCGTCGGATACATACCACGCGCCATAATTTTATTTTATTTTTTAAACTTTTATTTCAAATTACTTTCCAAGGGACTAGTAAGTTGTAACAACCAATAACCAAATCAACATAATCAAAAGATCTCGTGTATTGTTGACAATAAAAACAAATCACACACCAAAAATGCCCAAAACGAACTTGACAGTCTGTGAAATGCTTTTACGTATAAAACTCTACAATTCATATTTCTGGCATATCCACCAATTCACCTTCCTAATAGTCAGTATTTTTCAGACTTTTGTGTCAGATAGACTACAAACAATTATTAAGTTTTGTATCTATAAATTTATCGAGTCGTTTTACCTCTGATCGTTTGGTATAATTTTAATAGATAATAGTAACTATTTTAAGAACCCAAACTTCTGAGTAGATAAAATACCATTTGAACCCTTTCTGTTGTTTCTGAGAGTTATATATAATTGCAATCTCTTCTCATATCATTTCAAGTAAATTGTTCAATTATTTGATTTCCGTGAAGGAAAAAATGAAGCCCTGGATCGCTACTTTCTTGCTCGTTGCGTTGGTGTTCAACTCTAGCTTTCTTGGATCCATTGTTGAGGCAGAATCAGGTAAGAGCCTCCCATTACAAGACATATATTAATGTACTCGTATTTCGTCGAGTAGAAAATTTATTTTCAGATCATAACGCCAAATCTATTTCCATAAACAGACACAAAGCATGTACGCTCACTCATTTTTAATTACATTTTATGTTGTTAAATTATATGACTGATCGAAGGTGTGTGCGACTCCAAGTGTTCCGTGCGATGCTCTAAAGCTGGGATGAAGGATCGATGTCTGAAATACTGTGGGATTTGTTGTGCTGCATGCAACGAATGTGTCCCGTCCGGAACTTATGGAAACAAAGACGAGTGCCCTTGCTATAGGGACATGAAGAATTCCAAGGGGAAGCCCAAGTGCCCTTAACTTCGCGTAATATGTACCAAATAATGAAATTGAATGTATATTGCATGTGACGGCTGCTTAAATGCACGTGCTCTCTTATATATTGAAGTGATTCTACTTATAATCCTCTTTTATTCAATTTCATTAGGATATGTGACATGTATCTTAGTGATTAGATAAGATTCACTGAGATAGTTTGAATTTTTAGGTAAATTAGATATAATTTGAAGAAAAAATATGAAATATGTATAAAAATTACTCATATCAACCAATTCTAAAGAAATTTTGGTGTCACGTTGACATACCAAAAATAGTTGATACGCGGAGCTCAAGTTTAATACTATGGTATAGATAAAACGTAATATATACGATAAAAAAGTACATAATTCTAATGTTATTGTAAATAAAATTAATAACTTTACCTCATTTATATCTTTAGTCAGAGAAATGATATATATTTACTAATTTAAAACATGAATTTGAGAATAAATAAATGAATTTACCTCATTTCAAATAAAAACCAATCCAAACAATAAGATTTGGTTTGGTTTAACCTTATGTTCGATTCGGTCCGGTTTCTAAGATCCATAATCCAGTTAACAAACACAGGACAGCTTCGTGCACCGAGACGCGAAGTAACGATCAGTTCCAATCCTCCCCAGTACCTTGTCTTTATTGCCGTATCAACCACAAAATCCCTAACAGCAATCGATCACAGAAATCGGATGAATTTCATTCCAATCCACAGTATACACGCGACCAATTCTTGAAAATTTGAGAATTCAAGCTTAATTGACAAAAAATACATCCTAACATGGCGGCGGCAAACTCGATTCCTCCCAAGCCGACCGCACCACCTAGCTTCCCCACCCACCGAACCGTCGCAGACCTGCCGCAACATGTCCTCATTCTGTGTGAAGTCCTCTCCACCACTCCACCCCACGAAATGGAGGCTCGTTTGGCTGCCACCGGAGTCCAGCCTGAACCCGAAACTGTTCAGCAAGTCCTCAAACTGTCGTATAACTCTCCCTCTGCGGCGGCTAAGTTCTTCAGGTGGGCCGGCATGTCCCTGAAGCATACGGGGTATTCCTGGAATCTGATGGTGGACTTGCTTGGAAAGAATAACCTGTTTGAGCCCATGTGGGATGCCATACGCTCTATGAAGCAGGAGGGTTTACTCTCTTTGACAACTTTTGTTTCTGTATTTGAGAATTACGCTCTTGCAAGGAGGTTTGATGAAGCTGTTATGACTTTTGATGTCATGGAAAGGTAATTTAATATTATGAGTTATTTTGCGGGTCGTTAATTGTTAGTGTTTTTCCTATATTGAGCATTTGTGTTTCTGTTTCCTTGATTTTATGAGTGCATTATTCTGGGTTTCTGGGCTTTGCATTTATTGGTCTTGTTTGTTGATGCAATTTAAAGATGGATAAGAAAATCGAGACCTAAGGTTTATAGTGCAACTTATGATGTTGTTCGTATCACTTAGAAAGATAACTGAAGGATTTGATGAAACAAATATGTACCGCAATAAAAGTTGACTATCGGACCTGTCTAATTGGAACTGTGGTTCAACGCCTTTTTCTTTTGTAATGTAATATTACTTAGCATATCTAATAGTAACAGCCCCTCGAGATTTTTTCTTCGTCCCTTAAAATTATTTAGATGGTGTCAAGTTTAGATTTATCTTTATGTTTTGTTGGATTGGTAGCATAAACAAAGGTAATTCAGATCAAACAATTCTACATGACTTGTCAAAAGTAGATGAAGATTCTTTTGCTTCATAGCCATATCCTGGCCTGTGCTTGCAGCAGCTAGGAAGGAGAATGATTTTGACCACCTATTACTTTTTTATTTGTTTTTCATCTAATTGCAGTCATCGGTATATAAATTGAGCATTCAAGTGGTTTAAGTTTACAGGTATGGGATCCAACCTGATATTATCGCGGTAAATTCATTACTGAGTGCAATATGTAGAGAAGATAATCAAACTGTCAAAGCTCTCGAGTTCTTTGAGAAAATAAAAGCTAGTATAGCCCCAGATGCAGACTCATTCGCCATTCTGTTGGAGGGGTGGGAGAAGGAAGGGAACATTGCCAAGGCAAAAACCACGTTTGGGGAGATGGTGATTCGAGTGGGTTGGAGCTCTCAGAATATGTTTGCTTATGATGCTTTTTTGAACACTCTTGTGCGTGGATCTCAAGCTGATGAGGCAATCAAGTTCTTGCAGTTGATGAAAGGAAAGAACTGCCTGCCAGGTTTGAGATTCTTTTCTAATGCACTTGACATTTTTGTGAAGCAGAATGACCCTGCTCATGCCATTACCATGTGGGATATCATGGTGGATAGTGGGCTCGTTCCAACTTTGCGAATGTACAATACCATGATTGATTTGTTTACCAGAAATAATTATATTGACAATGCCTTTCGTCTTCTTGATTTGATGGCGTTCTATGGTGCTTTTCCCGACTCTTTGACGTATAATATGATTTTTGAGTGTTTGATCAAGAATAAAAAGATACCTGAAGTGGGTAAGTTCTTTACCGAGATGGTCAAGAATGAATGGCCACCTACATGTGAAAATTTTACTGCTGGCATCAAAATATTATTTGATGGTGATGATCCAGAGATGGCAATTGAGATGTGGAAGTATATGGTTAAGAATAACATTTCACCACGTGATGATAGTGCCAACACAGTGCTTCTTGGTTTATGTAATATGGGAAGGCTTGCAGATTTAAGGAGGTTCGCAGAGAAGATGATTGATGAAAGAATCATAATATACGAATCAACAATGACAAAAGCAAAGAACGCTTTTTATAAGGAGGGAAGAAGTGCTCGTGAATTGTATGACCACATTTTGAGGAAGTGGAAATCTTCCTATTCCTAAGCTTTGGACTGTAGGCAATTTTCTATGCATTTCATATTCCTTGATGTGGCTGATCAATGAGAAACCTCTACACTTACGCGGTTTTTGATATTTGATGGATTCTTTTGCCCTTTTCGTGTTTTTTTACGGCCTTTTTGTTTCTGATTGCCTTCTGCGACTGGTTCTACTCTGGTATTGTTTCTTGTTGTGTCCTGCATCATTTAGTTCAATGTTCTACAGTTCTATCGTGTTATTTTTACACCACCACAATTTTGGTTTTCAAAGGTGGTCCCACTTGTATTATTATGTTCCGAATTTTTATAATTTAATCCTCTTTCTGTGTACCCTTTCTGTCCGTCTCTTTATAAGTCTGTCGTGTATTAGATAACCAGTCTCAGAGACTATTTTACTATGGTCTATATCCAAATTTCAAAGTGGGGACGGCAAGACATAATTTTTTATCTTGGTAGTTGGAGTGCATGGTAATGTTCATGCCTTCATTGCATACACATATTACTTATGCCCAGGGTGGCTAGTGACACTGTTACTGTTTCACTCCACCCTAACCGTTTAGATGCACGGTTACCAATCGTGTTGAGATGCCAAATTACCAAGTTGACATCACCTGTCAGTAATATTTGGCATGATCATCTGATTTTTGATGTTGTATCGCAATGAAGTTAGCAAGCAATGAGTCGCGGTCTCATGTTGCTCATCTGTCAATGCAATGCTGTTCATTATTAGATTATAATTGCTGAGAAACACGAAGTATTGCACTTCTGTGATGGCAATTCAACGAAGTCATTTTGCAGATTTGTGGACTTACTATCTGCAAAACCATTGGCAGTGGTAACATTGCTTTGTCAAGGTAGGTTATACCATGATATGGTACTTCCTTTTTTCATATCAATTCTTCCAGTTGGCATAGCTTATTGCTGTGAAGTTTGGGTTTTGAATAATCCAGATTGATTGATTTGTCTCCTGCTACTTTTGGAGTTTGCTCTCCTCATACTAGTCTTGATGAGTGGCGAATGGAACACTCTATTCTTGCATTTACTCCTTCCTTTTGACATCGGCCACCAATTCTGAAGAATTGATGCAGTAGATTTGGAGTTTATTGAATTACTCCCATCATGTGTGGTGAAATTTATGTCTAAGATGTTGGACTTACGCTTGTAACCCAAGCATGTGAGCTTGTTGGGAAATCTCCATCTTCAGAGTTCCAAACATTATCATGGTAATACAGTTTCATGTCTTGTTGCGGTTTTTTCCCTTGACAACGGCGATTTTTCCTGAATTCACACATTGTTTTCGACACAGGTATGTGAATAGACATTCACCTTCAGCTTTGTGCTTTGTTGTCATATTTCCATCTCTTGTGAATTTTGGGAGTTGAATTTTGTGGCGTATTCTCTTTTGAATCTATTATGTTTGACCCTTTCATGAATTATGCATTTGTTTATTACCGAGTTTCAATAAATTTTACTTTAGGATTGTTTTATGAATACAAATTCTACGTAAAGACGAGAATTTATCTTAAAAAAATTGATTCCTAAAAGTTGCATTTTACCAAATGAAAAAATTGTCACTTCTGCAACTCCTCAATGATTGTGTTGAAAGGGTTTGTAGGACTGTTTTGGCCTAATACTTCTGCAACTCACTGTTGAGTTCTACAAATAATTTTTAGTGCACCCATGTTTTTCAGTGTATGGATGACCAACTTCCTATCAAGCAAGGATGAAGATTAGTCATGTGCATTGCTAATAAAGCAAGTAAAATAAGTAATGGTAGCTTGAATGTCATAAGGTCAATACTAGTTTACTTCAGCGCCATTACCTGTGCGAAAATTATATACTTAGCCTATTGATGCAGTAGTTTAGGGTTAAAAATAATGGTCTGAAGCTACTTTCAGCTTTTATGTTTTGTTGTTGTTGTGTTGTTGTATTTCGTCGCACTCTTGAAATTATATTGAGTTTGCTTCCAAGATTGATAAGGAGATGAGTTGCGCATGCAGATTGAAATTGAGGTTGCATGTCGATAGAGTGAGCTTGCTCGTTTGAACAAATTTTATTGTGGATGCAGTCTTTGCTGCTATCGAGGATAGAAATCACTTCACTGTGAGTCCTTTCCTTTATATAATACAAGATGATAGATTCCTTCTTTGATGTTGAAATTCAAGACATAAAATGATAGTCGCTCTTTATTTATGTTGCAATAATACTTAGAAGTCGGTCATCTTGAAATCTGAGGCGCACCTGCTCGTGCAGGTGGCAACTAGTAGGGAAATTTGTTGTTTCTATTTTTTGTGCACGTTTTATGTTGGAGAGTTTTCGTGGTTTAACCCCTATGTGGTAGCTAAGGCATGTTATTTGTATTTGATTTACCTGCTAAAGTGTGAAGAAGTGTTGTTCAATTGCAGTCAAGGGGTCTGCTGGCTTGTGTTATGTCAGTCATAGTCGCCTTTGCTCATACCTCTATCCTTTTCTCATATTGATTTTATAGATTTCAGAAATTCTAGAGTCGTTCAGTTTGATCTTTTGTTTGTTCATTGGCTTGATTGTTCAGTTTGATCTTTTGTTTGTTCATTCGCTTGAATGTCACAATTCTCAGCTCTTACTAGATCTTTCTTGGTGTTGACACTTCTTGGATTTATCATCTTTTGAGGGCTGGAGTTTTCGACATGCTTGATATCAACAGGTTCTCAGTCAATTACATCACCTGCCTTACATCATGCCCAAAACTCCCATCATGTTCGTCTCTGGATTTTCATGTGTAATTTTGCCGTGCCCATCTTTATGGTCTTTTAGCTTCTTAGCTTTATCTAATCGTTGTTCTCTTCAACCTTGATTGTACGTTTTTGGACCTTGGTTTTGTTAGCTTCATTTCCTTTGATTGAGTCGCTTGTCGGAACCAAGGCTTACATTCTGGTCACACATTGTATTTTTTTAATATTATGTTAAGTTGTTGTCTACGGATCCAAATGAATCAAGTCTGGCTATAAGTTTTTCAACTTGGTCCGAATATTATTTAGTTTGTATTCGGAATTACTAAAGATTGGTTTGATTGCTCGAATAAGATTCGAAGACACTACAAGCGTTGTGAAACATGGCTCATGTAAATTTTGAGTAGCAACTTAAAAATCACTCTTTTTCTTGATTTATGGTATGACTATTATCGTTATCATTAATTTCATGTAAGATTTAACTGGAATAAATGGTATTGTTGCTCTTGCTTTAGCTCCGGAGGTTGTTTCTTTGCCTGGTCTTCAAAGACGGGTTTCACCCGAGCCTTCTTTAGTTTCCGTTGTAACTGTACAAGACTGCGTTTGGAGATGTATAACATGCTTATTCAACATTTCTGGTTGTATAATCTTGAATGGAGTATGACATGATTTTTTATGAAATTTTTAATCCTAATAAAATTAAATATAGTAATCTACTCGAATCTGTATTAAAATTTTATATTAACATCAACCGATGGAACATTTTAAGGTTGTAACATATCCATGTTGTATCAACTTATAAGAATTGTGCTATTTATTTATCTTTGAAAATGTGTACAACTAATCTATGAGAGCAAGGGCCTCATGTTAAATTCAATCATTTAAATGACATATATGACATCAATTTGATTTAATTAAACTTTGGTTATGGATAATGTCAATTTAATGAAAATTCCAAGATAATATAACGTGAAAAACATTTAGTAAAATATATATTTTTAGAATAACTGTTTTTTAACATATATTTTCCACAGGTAAGAGTAATTTTAATCAGGATAATCTTTCTTATTCATACCACTTCAGTGTTAGTTTTGAGGTTTTTTCAGAAAGAATTTGAATTTGCGCAAGACTTTGGATGTAATCTTCAAACAAAACTTTGGATGCATTTGCGGATGATAAGGAAGAATATAACCACGGCGACGTTGTACGTCACTTCCCCCGTAATTCATTTCTGTCAACGTGGCCGAATCTCCTGCGTCTGTTTCGGCTATATAAGCAGCATCACGCCTCTCCCCTTCGAGCCTCACGTTCCACATCTCTTTCCAGATCTATGATGATGCCTATAGATTCAGCACTCCGTATCTATCTATATCTGCGAAGAACTTCAATTTTTGCGGCGGCCTCTGGTTCGCTTGGTGCAGGTCGGGAACTCTCTTCGCGTGCGGCAACGTCTGCTGCGATTGAATTTTACCGTATGAGTATTACGTGTGAGCTTCCGTGCGAAATCCATGTTGTTGCATTTCGAGAGAATCAGGTTCCCGCCTTGCATCAACTGAATCGGAGACCGCGGTGAATGAGACATGGGCGGCGTTTTATTTTATTTCAGACGGATCCGATGTTGATCTGTTTCAGGTTCAGTAATTTTACCTTTCGATTTGTTCTAATTCGACGGACTATTACCGGATCTGATTCGTGTTGGTAGATCTTGTTTTTCAAATGTAATTTTATGTTTCAAGTGCCGGCGTCCAAAGAAGAGAATCGAGTGCGCGGATGAAGGAGAATCGGCCTTTTGGATTACCAGGGAAGTTATTTTTCTACGCTTTTTGATTATCTGGTCCGTTTACCTTTCGAGATTGAAGTTTAGCAAGATGATTGAGAACTTGTTACCTATATATGGCAAGGTTCGATTTTTCCTATGTCGTTTCTAAAATCGTCTTGAAATGAGTAGGGAGTTAATGTTACCCCTTTTACATATCTTAATTAATAATTTCATGGATCATTGTCTGCAAGTTTAGGATTCACGTTTGTCATTGTCGGCACGTAATGGAAGTTGAAGCATCCATGGTTTGTGTTATGTCATTTGTTTAGTGACAATTAAGGATCGTAAATTCATTTCAAATCTTTTACGGCAATTGGTGCAAGTGAATGTCTGCCATATACACCGCGTACGTTTTTGCCATGTTCCCATGTTGCAGCACATGTTGATGGCAAAAAATGTAACCAGGTTGTAAAAGATTTGGACTGGAACAAGTTGTGCCAGAGCAATTATTTTGTCTATTTGTTACTGAAGATGATAAATATTTCTTCTCCTTCTATTTGACTACGATGGACAATATAATTGGCGGTGAAACAAACTAGACTATACATGAACTAAAGTTGTCTTCTCTCTTGAGGCATTCAGGACGCCACTGTTTGCTTCCAGAGAATCTCGTAGAAGACTTGAAAGAGTATCCTGCAATTGCATTTGTGACCACAACATTTTTTCTCCTTGGAAAGTTGGGATAGTTTCTAGCTGATGATGTGCAATTGGTGATTTTACAGTTGCGACATCTCAGAACTTTGTGAAGGGTAAAGCATCCTGAGGTTGGGACATGGGAACACTGATTTCTTTCTTTCGGAGACACCCCCCGTTCATATAATTAGTTTGGGGATCTTTGAACGACCTTATCAGTGATCATCGGGGAAGAAATAAATGAAGAAGCTCATGTAAATAAATCTTCTAGAAAGAGTTGTCTGATTCTTCTATTTTAGTCTCCAAAGTCCCATGTCCTTGCGGCCAGTTTCACAATCAAGTCATTCATCCGCAGTCCCGCTTCCTCAAATCATGAACTTCACATGTTTGGCTCAATCTGGGCCATTGATCCTATAGTGAGGTTAGGATCGAATTTTCCGCCCAAAGTTGCCTCCTATATTTGATTCATCAGATGTTCATCTGGTGACGCCTGGAGTTTTGAGCCTCCTCGTTGCTGTGTCCTTGGAATTGATGTCAATCTTACCAATGGTGACCCGGGAACGAAAGATATTTGTTCACTCTGTGATCACATGATGTTATTGTTTTCTTTCTCATTTGTGTCTGTGAGTGGCAAACGATGATATAATTAATTTCCTGCTTTTTCAAGCACGTACATTGCTCACTTGGTTACTAAGATTTAGGGCTCTTTCTGGTGGCGTGGTAACTTCTACAGTGATGAGAAGATTGTATTGGTGTTATTTTGAGCATGAAATGCAAGTAAAACGTGACAGTTGAGCTCCCTCGTGTAAATCCATCTTAATTGGGCTTTTTGTCCTCAACTTTAACCATGCTTCTGATTTCTTTTTCTAGATGGACCATTTATTCAGTTTGGGTAGCTTGATCTTAGCCGAGCTAGATTTTGTTTTTTTGTTAGTTAAATATATCGAGTTTCAACTCCTAGATAATCAACGCCTTACAGATCAAACAAAACATGCCTACATTTGTCTTCACCTATTCAATGCTAGTTTAGCATTTCGCAAAAAAATTTACAGACGTGACTTTTATAGTTTAGAAAAAGATTTGGATGCGCAAAACCCAAGACTAAATGATGTTTTGTTTTGGAAAAAGACTCGATCATTATTTGGAAAGATGGACCTTTTTGGAGTAAAAACACGTCACGCTTTGTTCTTCTGTTTGGAATTAGTTTAATTGGTCATAGAAATAGTGATAAAAGGGATACTAACTTAGGTAAAATGATATGTAACTGAAATTTAGTTAAATTATGATAAGAGTTTATTTTTTTAAAAAAATGAAATAGTGTTACAAATATTATACATGCAATTCAGCACTACAACACGGTTCTTTCAAACTTAGAACCAATTCTGGAATTAAAACTATTATGTCTTTTGTGAGCTTGTTTCATAGATCTATATATATGAGACGAGTCAATTTGATTCATATTTGTAGTGAAAATTAATAATTTTGACATAAAAATATAATTTTTTCTGAATCGAGTTGAATCAGATATCTGTATTACAAAATTGATTTGTAATATCGTCTCATAAAAGTTTTTGTGCTTAAAAATAAAAAAAAATATCACGTATCTTTGTTTCAAACTAAATCAGGAACTGGGTCCAGTTTTTTGAGAATTAAAAATCAAAATTTTATTAAAATATGATTCAAATTATCTTAATTTTTAAGATCAGTATATGTAGATAAATTAATATGTGTGTGTGTGTGTATATATATATATATTAAATTAAGCCATATTTTTAATAAAACATTAAATATTTCATAGTATTTTTAAAAGTAACAGCCACATGAGATTTGATATTATTATAAAATGATTAAAATTTGTAAGAAGAACTAGACCAAAACCTTCATAATATTATTTTCAAAAAAAATAAAAATAATTTGGTACTTCTTTTTGACCGTTCACAGTTCAACACAGTGTTTGGATCTGGTGCTGATCGCAGGAACACCACCATAGCACAGTGCCATGGATCNAAGCTGATCCTCATCCTCTTGATCTGCAACTTGGGCTTCAACTTCTTGATGATGAGCTTTTTCTTTGCATATCACTGCTTCATGCCCAAGTTGATTGCACTTGGAACACTTAGCATCAGGTCTCCTCCAGCATCTAAATGAAGGATGACTCTTCTTTCCACAATGTTGGCAAACTGGATAGGAATTTTTTTGATTTCCATTTTTTTCTTTTGGAAAAACGGATGTACTTGCTTCATTCTGTTCGAAATTTTTCTTCTTCTTTTTGTATTTGGCCAAATTTTGATGTTTGGCTGCCAAAGCTCCTTCAGATGTTGTATCCTCCCTCATTAGTCTTCTCTGCTCTTGTGCTTGCAAAGCATTCAACAATTCAGCAAGAGAAATTTTTGTCAAGTCTTTTGTATTCTCTAAGGTAGTGACAGTTGCCTCATATCTTTCAGGTACTGTAACAAGAATTTTTTCAACAATTCTTGTGTCAGTAAATTCAGATCCAAGAAGTCTTACTCTGTTTGCAATATTGAGAAGCTTGTCAGAGTAATCTTTAATTGTCTCTGAGTCTTTCATTCTTTGAAGTTCGAATTCCCTAATCAAGTTTAGAACTTGCATCCCTTTAATTCTTTCATCTCCTGCATATTCTCCCTTTAGATAGTCCCAAATTGCCTTAGCTGTTTTGAGAGACATAATTCTTGTGAAAATCGTTGACGAAACCGCTGAAAATAAGCATGCTTTCGCCTTTGATTTTCTTGTCTTTTTCTCCTTTTGTGTCTTGATCTGTGCCATAGTAGGATTAGCTGGAAGAGGTTGAACTTCATAATCCTCTTCCACAGCTTCCCATAAATCCAAAGCGTCCAAGTATGTTTCCATACGCACTGCCCACATTTGATAATTTTCTCCATCGAAGACGGGTGGAGCCATTGATGAAAAATGAGATTCACTTTCCATTTCAAACAATTAAATGAACTCACAGATCTCTTAAGAAGAGAGCTCTGATACCACTTTGATAGTTTAAATATGAAAGAATAAATATATGAAATATGATCTTAGCACAAAAGTATGAAAAATGTTGGAAGATATATTGGAAAAGAAAGCTGAGAACTTCAGATTTATTTAACGGAAGCTTTACAATTTATAGACTAAGAAATAACCAACAAACTAACAATTAGCCTATAATTTAGGAACTGAAAATTGACTTATTAAACTTGACCAACAAACTAGAAATCAGCAACAGAATAACAGAGAACTTATATAATAAATATGAGGTGGCAGCTTTGGATGTAAATAACCAACAGATCTGTGTCATTCAACATAGCCAAACCAAACACACGTCTAAATATCTGAATCTCGATTCCACCCTGCATTGGAACCTGGACAGTCGATTTCTCGGTTGATTCTAAAACCATGGGCCAAATCTATGTTTAGGTAGATGGTATCATCAATGTAAAACAAGAAACTAGGGAAAAGAAGAGTTCGGAAGAAAATCTAAGCAAGAGATGCACTCATTTATGGACAAACCCCTCCCTTGACAACAACATTTCAAGATTTTATTGCCGGTCGCCTTCATTTCCATTAATAGATTTGCCGACGATAATGATATTAATTGAATAAAAAAATATCTTAATTATGGTTTGGCATCCATGCCATTTTTTGTGCCTTTCAGACATTTTCACCTTCACACACACTAAAATATATTCTTAAATGGCCTCCCTTCTGGTTCCGTTCTCTTCCCCAGTAGTACTATCATTTCTGACTTCTCCATTAATATTTCGTATATATTTTCACCATTGATGGCCGTCTGCTTTGACCTTTCACCTCACCACACTCGTTTCTTCACGTCTCCACACCCCTTTTTCAATATTTTATTGTCACCTTGAACACTTTCTGAATTTTTTTTTTTGCTTCTGTGTTCGTGATCAGATCAAAGGTAAGCAAGACATGGTTTTTGTTCTCCTTTCTTCTCTTGGCATTTGTCCATTTTCTCTCGAGCCATCGTTCTTTCTTTGGCGTTCCAGTTAAAACCCAAAAATTTTGGGCGATGCTTCAATATTTGCTTCCTAAAATTTATCGCATATAAGTTCACTCTTCGTATCTTTTCTTTTTTTAAAGTTTATTTGATGATCCTGCGAAATTTTTCACCATGCAACGTTTTTTACGCACAAAGGTGCAACGAAGTGTCTTCTGTGTGTGTAAGTTTGTTTGTTTGTTTGTTTTGGTTATTTCCTGCCTGGTACACTTATTTTCTCTGATAAGCAGTCAAAGATAGTTTATTTGTAAAGGCCACTTTTTGACTCACTCTTACCTGGAAAAAGGTTGTTTAGTTCCGTCAAAGGCTTCGTTTATGGCCCTCTTTTAGCTTACAGCATGCTCGTTTGACTGAAAAGAATAGAACAAAAAAAGGGACCTTGTTTTAATACTGTGGATTACTCCTCAGTTCTTCCGTCTATTTTCTCAACGCACCCAAAATTCCCTCCGCTTCGACCTTCTAGAAAGATGGCTTCGGGATTGGGGCTTAATTTTTTTTTTTTTTTTTTACAGAATCTGGGTTATTTCATATTTAATGCTTGTCTGGAGCATTTGCTTCGAATCTTGGACCCGTCGAGAGACGTTAAGCCGGGTCCAAAGGGAGACAAAGAAGCGCATATGATGTAATAATAATTTTTCCCGCGATTCCCTGAAAATGATTGGGTTGTCTATCTTATTTATTTAATTTCTTGCATTCGTGTTCCCTTATAAAGCTTTGGAAAGTTAATAAATTCGATATCCATGTAATTTAAGTATAATGTTAAATCCCGATTAGATTTTCACTTTTGTCACATAAATGACTGATTTTGTGTTCCCTTTTGGGCTCATCCCATTTGGAATAAATTTAGTTAGGTTGGACTGAGCGGAACATGTATTTCTATCCACATTTGATTCGGATTTTTTATCAACTCTCTGTGGCCATGAAGATTGAAGAGTAGATCCTGAAGCAAAGATTCAAATTTTCAGTATGAGTACCTTTTTCTTGAATCTGATCAGTTTCAGTCTCTTTCAGTTCAGTTTACATCTTCTATTCTAACCAAGTTGAGGACTCAATGGGCTGGAGTCGTTTGCCACTCGCAACCTAAAAAAATTTAAAATATTATATAAATTTATCTAAAAAGTCAAATTTCGTAGTGAGACCTTCTGATTGTCTCCCTCCTCCTCACTAATCATGGGCCCTCCCTGTTTTAACCCGTCTGGTGAGGTGCCACATGAAATGAGTAGTCAATTCAGATATGTAGATTGCATCCCTTTGGTGCTGTATGTTTTAACTGATTTCTCTGCCTTCTGCTTGGTTTCCTCTTCAGTTGGTTGGGTTGTAGATTTTGAATGAAGAAATCACTTACCGCGACAATCGAAAAATGATCGTCTTGAGGAAAAGATTAGCCTGCTGGTCAGGAGATAGAAAAATGACCAGTGATGTGAATGTACAAGACAGTAAGTCCTTTCCATCTTTCTTCATTACATTGAGCTTTTGATAATCTTTATACAATGTATCCGGATCTTTTATTTTTGGAGATTTGTGCTTGTTAACATGATATTTCTTTCATTATAAAATTAACCCAAACACTTGAAAATGATTTTTTTAATGGATATTGAACTGTGACATTGAGAAAGCCAGCATTTGAACGTCTGTCGCTCAAATTGTGCACCGAGTTCTTGAATTCAAGCCGAAAAGTTGTAGAAATATCTTGGAACGAAATTTATGAAAATGGTTAGGTCCCCCCCCCCCCCCCCCAAACCGTAACTATGGTTAATGGGAGCAAGTGCAGATTTCTCTAGTGGCATGAAGAAAAATGCTCTTCATGTATGGTTGAAGACGTGCATACCAGATAGAATAAATTGCATTTGGCTTCTGTGCGGTAACTCTATTTATTTGGTTATGGTAATTTCAATTTGATTTCCATTGATTATCACAACATATTGGATCATGACTTTTGAATTGAATGGATGGCATAAACTTGAGTGAAAATCCATGTGTAATATATTTTATATTTTCATGTTAGTTTTTATTTGTCGTTTGCAATTAGGAGTAGAGAGGGCTTGGTAACGAAGTTATGAACGATTTATTAGTAATTTCAATAAAATTTTGAAAAAAATGGATATTGATTTTGAAAGCAAAACGATGTAGAAAATTTTTGAAAACAAACAATTTATAAGTTTGAACTACTTTAAAAATATGTGCGTATGGTGAATGCTCCTTGCGAGAAAGTTATTCGTTTCCAGTCCAGACAAATGGGGCCTCTGCTTTTAGTGTGCATAAGTATCATATGATTTATGGATAGCAGTAAATGATAGGAAAGACCATCTGGAATATGTATGAACCTTATTAAATATCGATGAAAATGGTGGACCTTAGTCCAAGTAATATTTGCCACACTCCAATTTCATGAGATTATGCAGTTATTGATCCTCTCACATTATTTTCTTTAAACACATTTTTGTGTTTGCTTCTATATTTCTTGCAACTTGTAAGAATGTGTCTTCATAAGACTCCATCTTGCCTTGCTATTTTATTTATTTATTTCACGATTTACCTTCTCTGTCCGAAGCTAAATTAAATAATAACCCTCGATGTCAGATATTGAGATGATTATTTACGATATGAGATGTATTGTCACCACATGTAGGCTATGCCACATGTATATATCATACCTTCTCCGATGACTGTCCGGATACAAGGGCCTGAGAAACGAACAAACATGGTTGAAACCCTGAGATTTTCCTATGGTTAAAAGATTATGTATTTTCTGAACGAAATGATCAAATTATTGATGTTTTTCCTGTCCGCTATTTGTTTAATCTTACTCGATGCATGAAGCTATCCAAGTTAAGCTAAAGCTTTGCAAAAATTGCTTTCTTCATCTGTGACAATGAGTTATAATCATTTATCAATGTTGGCTTCATTTCAAATTCCAACATGGTTGGTTCTTTTGACTGAAATTGGCCTGTAATTTTCACATTTCTTGGATAACTTCTGCTTTGACTCTATCAAAGTGATAATGAAGTAATCAGCATTGGAATTCATCTGACCTCTATTCTTTCAGGAGTAATGATATATGATGATGGTTTAGAGAGCTGCATTCTCAGCAGCCGCTCATACAACGACGNAACTTCCGCTGCGTTTGGGCACGTAGAAAACCGAGATCCAACAGAAAGTGGCACCAGCAGGGGAGATGACTGCCTCACAGATTCCTTAGAAGGAGATGACACCAGCTGCTCGTCCAGCAACAATGCATCTGGATCATTCTCTTCTCTATCGACGATCATGAAGAAAGACAAAAGCGACCACTGTCAAGAAGCATGGAACATCTATACAAGCCCACGACACAGTTTTGGAAAAGAAAAACCAGATTGTACCAATCGGTTTTCTGATGTCGAACAATGAAAGAGAAGTTCGCTAAACTACTACTTGGGGAGGATGTCACAGGTGGCTCTAAGGGTGTTTCCACTGCATTAGCGTTATCACATGCCATTACGAGCCTGGCAGGTACAGGCAAATTGCTTAGATCAGAAT
This sequence comes from Primulina huaijiensis, assembly GCF_012295235.1. Classification (NCBI taxonomy): domain Eukaryota; kingdom Viridiplantae; phylum Streptophyta; class Magnoliopsida; order Lamiales; family Gesneriaceae; genus Primulina; species Primulina huaijiensis. The sequence continues at coordinate 18,472,651 of NC_133311.1, read as the reverse complement.
TTGAAAACTCTTGTTTCTTCTAAACACAGTGGAATTTTCGATCGTCTAAATGTTTTTGGAAGTTTTTGTGCGAATTTTCAGCTTCTGTTTTTGGCGAGCTTTGGAAGTTAGAGCCTTTGGGGGAAGAGAGAGAGTGTGTGGCGGAGAGAAATGGATTGGCTGTTGTCCCCTATTGATTACATGGTCGAGTTGGTTCCTGCGAAGCAAACTGGCATTGATGGTGGAACTGTTGAGGTACTTTCTAACTTTTAAAGGGCTTTATAAATTTTATACCATCTTTTAATGGTTTTAAAAATATTTTAGTTTCACCGTCAACAGACTCTCTTCAATGGAGTAGTCAAGCCTTTTATATTTTTTCACTAGTTCCTTGTCAAAATTTTGAGTAACACTTATCATCCAATGTGAAAACGTAAACCTATTTTTGGTGAAGATAATGACCCCGAAGGCTCGAGGAGACGTGCATATGAATCTTCCAGCATTGCAGAAATTGGATTCCATGCTTATTGTAGGTGGTCTCTTCACAAATAAAGCCAACTGCAATACTTTCGTAACTATTTAAATTTTCACTTCGTTTGGCTTCTCAAACTGATAGGAAACACTAGATTCAATGGTTAACACTGAGTTTTGGTACTCGGAACTTGGTAGTCGAGCAGACGAAAGAAGCAAGAGTTCCAGACAGAGCAAAAGATGGTGGCTTTCTTCTCCGAAGGTGCCTAACTCTGGACTCTCTGATATGGAAAGAAAGAGATTGTTACATCAGGGTAGATTGGTCTATCAAGTGTTCAAAGCTGCAAAATCAATAAACGAGAATGTGTTGGCTGAAATGCCAATTCCTACTGTCATTAAAGAAGCACTTCATAAGGTAAGTTGGCTTTTTTCGAATTGTAACTCTAAGATACCAACTTCATCCCATTTTTCGATGACTGGTGTGTCCCTTGTTTCAGTCTGGGAAGGCAATTCTTGGGGATGAAATGTATAAAATAGTCAGTGTGGACTCAAACTCGATGGAGGAAATGGTCGACCGGCTGAACCTGAAATCAGAACATCTTGCTCTGGAGGCCGTGAACAGATTGGAAGCAGCCATCTTTGCATGGAAAAAGAAGTTCATTGAACAATCCAGTGACAAGTCTCCCTGTCGAACATCGTGGTCTTTCGTGAAAGATCCATTATCTGAGCTTGATAAAATGGAGTCGCTTTTGTACAAGGCAGAAGTGCTTCTGCATCACATAAAGATGAGATATCCAAATCTTCCTCACTCATTCCTTAAAGTCGCAAAAATCCATTACGGCAAGGTAACTAATGGAACAATCAAATATTTTGATTTTTGGCTCATGATTAAGTAACAAACTCTACGTAAAATCTTTCCAGGATGTGGGATGTGCTATTTCGGAAGCATACTCTCGCGTACTAGCTAACTTGGCATTCAACATTGTCACGCGAATAGGTGACGTTCTGCAAGAAGATGTGATGAGCAATCCATACTCACCTGTGGCAATGTTGCGTCTTGTCGGAAATAGAATCCCAGGAAAATTAGATAGCCCGATGCTTGATCGTGTGAGGTATTGTCTATTGAATAAAATCGATCATTCTTCTGGTCAATGTGGGGATGCCGTGATTGGTGCAGTGAATGCAACACCAAGCTGAAAGCGGAGTTGGTGTTCCTGCTCTAGTTAACCTTGATGGTTTATTTCTTGTACGCTTTGAACGCCTCATCTCAATTTCAACGTCTTGTATTAGTCTTTTTTATGTTATATCGTGTGTAACATATTTATTTGTGATATAGGTGTGATAATCATCTTTTGTTTATTTTTCAAAACTAAAAAAAAAATTATACAATAATAAATATTAACAATAACATGAGGAAATTAGAAAGACATGTAGACTAAAATTGTAGATAGTTTAATATTATTTAGCATTTTAGGCATAGTTTGGTACACATGATAGGATAAACATGTGATATATAATATAATGATAAGTTAAAGATAAATAAAATGTAGGATATCACATTTAATATTTGGTATGATTTTAATAAGAGTGATTAAATTTATATATTATATTGTAATGACAAAATTAACCTTAGCATAATAAATTTTATAATTTCAAAGTTGTTGCTTGAGTTCATATTTATTTATTTTTTACCTAATTTTATATATTATATAATATAATAATTGAGCAAATAATTTTGTGAGTCAAGTCAAATATCAATTTTTAAGGTTAATCGAGTGATACTAATAATTTTATTGAGATTTATAAAAAATCATTTATATTATTATCTCGAGTTCATTTATATAATTATCATATTATATAATATATAAAAATAAATAAAAATATTTTATTGATTTTAATTTCTACCTACTAGCAGAGATTTATAAAAATCATTTATATAATTATCATCTAATGTTATTAATTTAAAACTTACTCACATATAGGATGTGATCGTATTTTTAAAATTTAGGATTTTATATATTGAGGGCAATGAAGTCATTTGTAATGTTTTTTATCATTAAATTAAAATTATCACATCTCATAAAAGGGATATTTTATCCTCGTGTAAAATTATTTATCACATGCTCATGATATTATCATGAGCTTTCTAAAAAGGTACCAAACGTGGGATAAGGAGGATTATTTCAATATCTTTCTTATCCCGTGTACCAAACTATACCTTACGAAGTTAAATAATTGTAATCATTTTCAATGTGCTAATCGTATTTAATTTGCTAACTTTAATTAATTAATAAATACATAAATATATAAAGGCATTAAACATAGATATATAAAGGCATATAGCTAACTTTAATTAATTAATATAAGAGCATTATAATATAGTTATGGGTGTTCAAAAACTGAACCGAACTATAAGATCAAACCAAATTGTATGGTTTAGATAGGTTTTTATACCATCATGGTTTGGATTGTTTTAAAATCGATCAAATTCATTTAAAAATTGGTTTGGTTCAAGTTTTGGGATAAAAAAATAATCAAACCAAACTAACCCAAATTGATTACATTAATATAAAAAATAATGCAATAAATTTTGTGAATTCAAATTTTTTTTAAAATCTTGGATGTATGTATATTTTAGGGAATTAATAATTATGGTTATGGGAGAGTATTTTGGAGAAAAAAATTAGCAAGATATGAGAGATGAAAATAGATAATATTCATGCCTCAACCTTAATTATAGTAATAAGTATAATGTGTGTATTACAGACAGGTTACATTTACTTAGGGTGATTAACATAGGATATGATTATTAATCCGGATTTATCAAGTGTTTACTTACAAAAATACTTAAACTCAAAGCACGTTAATAATTGGATTTGTGCATGATTTTTAATCATTAACTTCAATAAAGATGAATAATCTATGTGTTGTATAAATGGAAAGGAAATTAGATTCTAATGTATCGTTTCTTTTTATCATAGTAATAGTGAAAAACTGTGTTTTTTTGGTTAAATAATCTATGTGGAGTAACTCTCTTACGAGACAATCTCATTGATATTTATTCACGAGATGGTAAAATTTTGCTTATATTTATAATAAAAAATAATGTTTTTTTTAACATAAAAAGTAATATTTTTTTTATGATGATCTAAATAGAAAGTCTATATCACAAAATTGACTCATGAAATCTTCTCATAGCCGGCTAGCTCTAGTGTTGAGACGAGAATATATATTTTAGTGTTATACCAAATCAGCAAAATTTAGTGTTACATGGTGAAAATGATTAAAATTATAAAAAAATAATAATAATAAAAATAGCAAACTAAAAACAAAATTTGATTACATAGATAGATTAAAATAATCAATCATAATTAAATTTACATGAGAAAAAATTGAGGACGATCATGGCATTCCAAATCTTTTTATCTATTTTTTCACAATTACATGAAGAAGAAACAAAATTATATTTTCAATGAATTTCACTCCATTACCACAATCATTTTTTTTAGTTGGGGAAAGGGATTACAATTGAGTCCCAAACTCCGGACCACAATTATTAATCCTTATGATCCAAGAAAGAGATTGTTACAACATGATACCACAATCGTTTATTGTTGAATGGTGCTAAACCAATTGGCGATGGTTGTAGATAGAACTGTGGTATCATTTAATGAAATGGACTTAATCCCTTGAGCAATGGCATCTGCTGGGGTGTATATTGGTCCTGCTTGCCATCTTGGTTCCTGATAATGCAGACAAAACTTCACTCATTTTCATTTCCTAATCCATTTACTTGAATATTCGATGCAGAAAAATAAATTTATCGACAAAGCCATATCAAATCTAGACATACTTTCAGGATACAGTGAAATAAAAAAACTACCCACCATACATATATATCCTTAACAAGTGGTCAAAATTTAAGAATTCAAAATCTTCTTACATGAATTGTACCTGTATACAAGGTGTGATGTGGTTACCACTCAAGACTACTTTCTCGAGTTTTCCACCATAAGATTCAATGCGAGGCTTTAGTGTCTCTTCGAGGAGATCGGTCTCATCAATAGCGTCGAAACCAAACTTAACCTGAAATGATACTTGCCTGGTAAAATATTTTTCTTTGAGCAAACAAATTTACTACTTGCTGATACTAAGTTAAACAAGTACCAATAACGTGTGTTGTACACTATATAGCTTCTTAAAACAGTCGAGATTCTCCGCTGGTGTCGGCTTGAACTCGGAAATTCCTTGTGCAATCTAAACAGAATAACCAAACCGAATACTTGATTAAAATTTGTCCAGAAAGTGACGGTACAAAAAAATAGTCGCATTTGGACATAAGTATTAATATACCCGAAGGAAAAGAAATGATTACACGCATTGGTCGAGGATTTAGGTTAGTTAAATAAACGGGCGGCATATACCTGATCAAATACCGAGGGCAATTGATCGACAAATTTTGTTAAAGATACAGCAGCTTCTGGGTCATAATCTGGTACAAATCTTTCCGCCACATCAATTAATGCCTTCAATCCATCTCCTATATTTTGTACATCTTCAAATTATTGAAGAATAATATCAAATAACAAAACAAGACTGCTATCGCCTCATTTGTACAAGATACATGACTGCCTAAACATTACACCGATTGGATTTCAAAGTTGTTGCAATTGCTTCGAAGAGCACGAGTGTTTTTACTAATAAGTTTGAATTCAACTATTTATGATCCCAAATAATACAACAGCAAAATTTATCGTTTTTTGGTGTGATTAGCTTTTCGACAAACCTCAGGGGTGGTCCCTACAAGGAGACGAGGGGAGAGTTGCCCTAATCAAGCAGAAAATTTTGAAATTTAATTCTTAATTTTTCTAAAATATCATGTTTTATCTACTCTTTCTGCATCTTGGCCCCTTCAGGAAATCCTTGGCCCCGGCCTACAGCACAGAAGCCATGAACCAAACACTAGAAAGAAAAGAATGAGCCCAAATAAGTGGAACTGCAAAGTGAAGTATTAACTCATTAAAGGTTTTCAAGAAATTAATTCATTTCTTGCAATGCAAATCATACTTTCAGTGAGTAACCACAACATGACTTTTAATAAAGAGAAAATGAAGATCAACTCACACATGAAAGTTATCATTCCATTTAACCAGAAAATATTATATAAGCTTATAAAACTTTGGAAGCTGCAGTAGACATGTTGTGATTTGTGGAGTGAAAATAAAATTAATAATATGTTACTAGCAATAAAGAAATTTTTCACATGCCAAAAGTTTCTCGATCTTTAAATTCCCCAGTACTTTCATGATAAGTCATCTCTGTTCATATTTTTAAGTGAAAATACTTCATACATTATACATGATAGTCAAAATGTATGACAGTGTTTTCATCCATAGCAACTCGCCACCAAGACAAATGCCAGAGAAATTGATACTAGAAAGTTTTATGATAAATCAAATAAGAGTCAACATTTGGATGAATTGTACCTGCGAAACTCTGAGACATTGAATAAATAGGGGATGCCTCCATCATAGGCATCATTTGCTTGACTAGAGGACCTAACTGCAGTACAGCATAGCGGACACTTATTCATGTATTCACGGTGGAGACTATTAAAACAATAATATTTTTTTGCCTTTTTTTATATCTATATATTTATCAAACGAGCCTTTAATTAGTTTCAAGGATTTCACAAAAAAAGCATAACATTCGCTTATAATATATTTGAATTTATTGTGTTTAAAAAATGGCAAGCAGAAGGCTGAATGTAATTTGTATTCATATATTAATATCTCAATTAATATCCCACCCCATACCAACTGAATCAGAGTTTCATGTTTCACATATCTATTGGTTGTGAACGATACCACAACTTGAGCAAAAAACTAAACACGCGAGTAAAAATTCTGGGAATTACGGGGAAGCAAACTCGATTCTGAAAAAATCTTCGTCTTGTTTCACTTTGTCCATCACTGTTGTTATTTATCAACCTTCAGAACTTTTGTTTCTAATGTTTGTTGCTTTACATTTCTAGGCTACCAGACTAACAGTAGAAACACAACTATAGGCTCTTTAATTACGAATCATCGATAATAAAAAATAAATACAAATATTATGGGGAAAATTTGACCATAGCAAAACTGTCCAACAGAGAAGAATACTCATGGAAACAACAGGAATAATTTTCATGCTTATTTTATCAGGACTTGCAATTTTTTCAGGTCATATTCCATTTTTTCCCCTTTAGTTCTGCATTTACGAATATAGTGTTCAAGATGATTGTTCCAACCCAAGCAAATTAAGTACAAGGAATAACACCTGTTCAAAGTATGGTACCGCTTCAGATGCTGGCCTATTGTTGTACGATATAATTGCATTAGCCTTCAACAACAAATAGATTTATTCTTGATCAAAAATGGCATTTCTCATTTCATCTAACTATATACACATGGCCATCCGGAAGAACAAAGATGCACATTGAACCTTTGGTATCTTTTCACAGAAGTAACTGCCCGTAAGCACTTGAAGAAGTGCACCATTGCTGAAAATTAAATTCACAACTGAGAGTCACGAAAATACACACACGTGATATAGGTAGTGCGATGGTCAATCGTAGACACACACCAAAAGGCATACAGAAGTTCACAAAGATTGATTTTTAGTAACGTATGTCAAACTAATCTAACTGAACTACCGTTGAACAAGGCCTAGAAAGGCAGAAAGCACACAGGAAGAAGCATAACTTCGTTGAAACTAATAAACTATTGTTCGAACACAAATTTGATTGATGTACAAATTCTAATAACCTGTGTCCAACTGAATAAAATGGAAGATCAGCTATCTCAGCTCCAGAAATCCCATGCTCTGGTAATCCAGACAACAAGATAGAATCCAAGCAGGAATGAAATCGCTCATAAATTTCCCGCGTAACACGTTCATGATCGAAAGTCACATTGTATGGCACAGATATAATCAAGTACCCTGCCTTCGACAAATTTTCGAGAAAATAACTGTACACACGAACAACAGAATCAACAAACAACATAGCTCAACTTCGCCAATCACATTTTCTCAAACTCCAACAAAAAAAAAACGCAGAAACAGAAACTTACGCACTACCTGTACGTAACTTCAGGAACGGCTCCAATAAAAGCGCCGCCCAAGAATTTGACTAATGCCTTGGGTTTTTTCCCTTTAGATGGAGGTATTACAAGACAAGAATCAAGCCTTCGATACATCATGCGATTTCTGATGGAATTAGTTCTTGGATTCTCGGATGTTCCACCAAATTGAGCATTAATGGTTGAGCTCCTAGATTTTTGGTGGTTTTGAATAAAATAATCAGTGAAAAATTTTGCTTGAGTACTAAAAGATTGTAATCGTAATCTGGGGTCGAATTGGAACTTCGAGGGAGTGTTCCAAGACACTACAGCAGCCGCGGCCATGGAAGCTTTGCTTGTGGGTAACGGGAAGAACGAGAGGAAGGGTCAGTTTCGTATTTTCAGTACAGAAAAGCGTGGAGCAAAGTGAGGAATTAACATAATTGACCAAACAAACGAATTAACATACGTCACAAATCAATTCTAATTGACACCTCTAGTTTTTAATATTAAAAAAAAATAACAATACTCGTTAATTATATTTAGTTATCTAACACACATTGTATATACATAATACATATTATTTTATATAAATCTCCAATATATTTTTTATTATAAAATATTTTAATAATTTATATTAAATTTAGCTTTACAAACTCACAGTAAATCATAACTTTAAATTTTATGTAGATGATTTGTTTTGGTAATTTCTTACTTTTCTTTTCATTAAAATATCAAGAAAGAGTAATATAAAAACAGTTATTAAATAAGGTTTTTGCTTTATTAATGGTACCAATTATAAGATATCTTGAATTTATTCTTTATTAAAAACAAAATAGAATATATATTAAATTTATGAAATCCAATAAGTTTAATTTTATATAATTTAATTTCAATTCCTTGAAGAGGAATCAAACCATAGTTCTTTGATTCTGGCTTCACTTTTAGAACCAAAATCTAGTTTCAATTTACGAAGACAAGTTCATTTTCGAATTATAATTCAAATCGAACCGCAATGGAGATTACCTAGATGAACAAATAATTGTAATGATTAAATTAAAGTTTTTTTTTTTTTGAAGATTCAATCTCTCTTTTTTCATATTCTGCACAAATATCAGTGTCGAACTTTTATTCACTACTAGTTTCAAGTGCTACACTACCGACGAGAAAATTCAAGATTGAAGAGTCGAGCAACTAGCGAACAACCAACTACAGTCCACAGCTAGGTGGTGGGAACATTAAGTTTGTCAAGCGGCTAGGCCTAAGGTTTTGGAATCGATCCACGATGTGTCGATTCCTTCTGGAAATATGTTTTTTTTTTTTACAAAAAACAGCACCAAAGACGTAACGAATTGGTGTGGTATATTCATATCATAATATATGAACAATAAGAACTAGCATTCTTATTGAGACTAGTATTCACATGGAAGAAAATCTATTTATTGATGGATTCCCCTTGATATGCTAATTTATACAACCCTTCAAAAAAATCTGTCGATAAGCATACATGTGTTTGTACATCTTGCAACCATTTTGGTAGAAAACATAGGCTTCAAATCATGAATCAGGTAAATTACAAATCAGATTTCAGCAATGGTAGACAGAACTGCAAATGCGATACATACCAATACTCAAGTATACAGTGTATACTCTCATCGCATATAGTTCAGGAAAGCTCACCGTGCATCCTTTTAATGAAGCATTCAATTTTTGTGAAGCATGCAGTTCTTTGAAACAGAGGCGAATGTTGCTGAAATGAAAAGAAAGAAAAGTGGCGGCCATCAGGATGGTTTCTTGGTTTCGCAGTCTCAACCAGTCTCGTGAATCCTTCTTTATCATAACATGGTTGCGCGTTCTGACCAGCAACACTGAGCCCTTGGTCCCAAGCTGAGTTGAGAATCTGCGATTACAATAGGCATAAAAACACGTTGATTATGAAAAGTTATAACAATGGTCCTACGGCCCGGCCCGATCATTCCAGAACTTGGAAATTTTCATTAGAACTAATATATTGGTACCATGAATGCTACCAACCTGCCAACTCAAGCCTTCATGGTCTGACGATGCCTCTTCTATTTCATTACACGAAGCCAGTGCTCCTGAGACTACAAAATTCATTGTCACAGCGTGCTTTTTCAGCATGTCAAACACCCGAGAATATCCATCCCGGTTGGCACAGTTATAGTACCCAGCAGTGAGCTCTGCAGCATGGCTTGTTGTCTTGCACCACCAGAAAACAGCTGGAATCTAGATGATAAAATTTGTTAATTTTCTAGACCAAAAAAATTATACAGAGAGACGGAAAAAAAAAAGCAAGCGGAGGCAGGATAGTAACCTTGACAACAATTTGTATTTCCTCAAATGCAAGGCGTGCTAGGGATAGAACAATATCAGCATGATCCAATAAAACCTGAGAATACCATTGGAGGAAGAAGCGTCCATAGTAGCTATCATAATCACCATTTTCACCAAAGAAACCCGTTTCCTGTGGCTTAGAATTATAATAACCAGCATTTTCTGGTCCCCTTGCCCAAACAGTGTGTCCCCGGAGTGTTGCAGCTTTTCCAAGATCTTGTAGAGAATATTTATCATAACACTGAAATGTAAAGATATACGAGACAGTAAAAATCTGGTCAATTTCACCATAACACATGTAATGCTTGGGGTACATACAGAGCACCCACGAATCCAAAGGTGACAAACAAATTATCCAGCCAATCAATTTGAAAACATTTAAATATTCATCAAACGTGAGATGAACCTTAATTTCAAAACATTCTGAACGCATCTCATTTTTTTCCCCAAAACTAAAAAGAGAGTACATTTTTATGGTACTATACTTACAGAACAATTTTGCCTAAATTGGCTCTAATCTTTTCAAAGCATCCAACTAAACAATATATGGAAATAAAATAAGACACTGAGATATACCAGATACCTGAAACTCACCAATACCAGGATATCTCCAACCCATCCTCTCTGAAAACGAAGGGTACTTCAGCTCCCCCGAGGGTCCTACCCCAATTTCAACGGCAGATATGAGGCCTTTAATGAATAAATCATCAAATTCTGTTCGAAAGCTTCTCATGAAATCATAATACACCTGCAATTATAGCAATACTAAAACCTTAAGTATCAGGCAGCCACTAAAAATTAACTGTGTTAAACCTCAAGCCACATAAACCACATAGCTGGTGGGCAACTGCACTATTGTCCAGACAAAGTTATGCACAACATACTCGGAACAATTTTAATGCAAAACTGTCAGACTGTACCCAGCAAAAACAAAGGGGCAAAGTGAATGATAAATTACAAATGCACAAAGCTTTCTAAGGAAATACTTCAAATGTACACATAATGAGACCAAGTTGACTTGGTGAAACATGAGAATTTTAATATCTGAATACCTCTATGCCAGTTCTTCCCCTCAATACTCTTTTCTTGTCGATTCCCCATGAAAGGCACTCAGTATTTCTCCTGCCTTCACGATCTGTGAAGAATATATCTTGATTGATTTTTCCAATCTCCAAAATCCATTGAGGCAGGGATATGAACCCAGAACCATATCCTCCATGTTCATGAAATGCCATTACCACCTTCAGAAGTAGATTTAACAAAAAGTTTCATCAAGATAAAATTTGGGGAGAACATTCTTTGAGCAACTCCTTGGAAAACCATTGTTAGATCCACATGTCAAAAAGTCAATCACAATTGACTTCAATTTAAAAGATGTTTTGATTCAACCGGAAGAGTTAAGTTACTCAAGTCCACAACAGTTTCAAGGATTCTGAGAATTTTTAGTTTGTAACAAATAAACAGCTTAGAATTACGACAAATATCAAGACTCAAATTCTTATCACCTGCAATTTCATCCCAAATTCCTGGATAATGTTAAAAAGTTCCCTGTATCCTGCCCATTCATATTTTTGAGGTGTCCACCCTTCCACAATGCCCCACCAGCAATCTACAACAACACCATCAACACACAAAGACTTCAAATAATGTATCTCCTCCTTAATACCTTCAGGATCCATCAGCTGGCAATAATTATTGATCAACCCAGTCTGCCAGAATAAAAAAACACTGAATAGATCAATTTTCATTGGGTGGACAAAGGGAAGAAATCACAGCAATACAAGGCAGTTACGGAAATGCTGCAAAAAAATGGAGTAAATCGAGCACTTACAGAAAGCTTCACATACACAGGGATAAAGGAGGTTCCAGAAGGACCATTCCCATGCTCCTCATAGACAACCTCTTGCACAAGCTGCATGAATGTCACCATGATGCAAAGAATTATATATTAAATTTCTCCTCCAGGAAATGCATTGAGAATGAAGTTCAAACATCAAGTGTTTTAAGAATCCATACAAAATAAATATAAACATGTACACCCATCATCATGTGTTTGGTGCATTAGAATCTAGAACTGCAGACAGTAGGGTAGTGAATCTGAGTTGACAAATAAACTTTAAACAGATAGAGACAGGGAATCAAAATTTATTTGCATCTTTTCCATCCAAAAAGATGCAATTCACTCCAAACAATAACAAAAATAACATTGGCAGGAAGAAGGGTTCTAAACTGCAACCCTCAGCCCTTAAAATGTTGAGGCAATTGAGAGGGGCACGGAAGCAGTTGTGAGTCTTGTGACCTGTGCAGAGTACATGATAAGTTGTTTGCTATTCAGTAATCAGTGATGTGTCATCATCGAGTTGAAATGGATCCACAGGTATGCTGTCCTCATTCAGGACATCTGATATTACCAGCTACTTGCATCAAGGACCAAGTGATTCAATCATCAATTATTCCTTAGAAGTATAAGGAGGCATTAACAGGTCAACATGTTTCCTCTGTACAGAGCTCAAGTGCCACAGACTTTCACCATAAGAATGGAGGAGGAAAAGGAATTATAATTTACCTTTCTGGACTCCAAAGATTCAGAAGAAGGTAAGGCACTTGCAAATGCACAATTACGAAGGTTCACATCCCTCTCTGCGACAGCAGAATCAAGAGATGCAGGTGATAAACTCTCATCAATTCTCAGACCAGAAGGCTGACAATTAACCGATGATATCATGGAGCAATTTTTTAAAGAGCTAGAAGATAATGGGCTTTCAACTGACCGAACTGGATATGCCCCCTGTACAAATTAAAAGCAATTTATGAGGATCAATGCATGCTGTTACGAATACACGCCTCTGAAACAAGTTATTCATAACGAATATATTCTAAGAGTTTCATTACTCTACGCACAGCATTACATCATCATAGGCAGAAGGTTTTTATCATAATAAGCAGATTCAGACGTTTTGCTCAGCATTTCCACATATTTATGCAACTTTATTAAGACCAACCACAACTCGAAAAAACAACTTTTTTCCTTCTCGTCAAATAGAACCAGCGGATCAAGATGCCGTATGCAATTCTAGATGCCGTATGCAAATATATTTCAAACTCTCACCAGAGACTTACATTATACAAAACAGGAAGTATGAACTAACCGGAAGGCACAATTACTTCGACATAAAGCAATTTTCACTTCNTTTGTAATAGATGGCTGGTTGTTGAATCTATTTTATCCGTTCAATGAAATCAAGTCTATCGTTTGTTTCAAGTTGTCTTCAGTTTTTATTTTTGAATTTCTAATTTGGCATGCGAGAATAACTAGTCGAACATGGCCCTCACAGAACCATCCAAATCAAGTATACATGAACAGTGTTGATATATTATCACATCGAAATCCATCATTTATTATTAAATATGATGAAATATATGAAAAAAGTATAAAACGAGATAAATGTTTTTATACATATCAAGTGGACTGGTAAAACTTGGTCCACACTTCGAGGAGGACCCTATCCCTGTCGTCCACTGTGATGGAATTGTTTATTTTTGAGGGGAAAGATATTCCCTCGGAAAAAGTTGTTTGTCAATGATTTGAGTAAAGAAACATTTGTGCCGGGATCATGAATTATGAGTAATATTTTGAGACGATCGATATTCACTATAAAAAATTATACTCTTAACATAAAAATTAATATTTTTTCATGAATGATCTAAATAAGATATATGTCTTACGAATATTTATGACGGGTCAATTCTATCGATATTCACAATAAAAAATAATACTCTTAACATAAAAATTAATATTTTTTCATGAATGACCTAAATAAGATATATGTCTCACAAAATACGACACGTGAGACTATCTCACACAAATTTTGGTCATGAATTATTCCTTCAGAAATTAAATCTGTAGAATTATTATTTTATAAATTATAACCAAATTCACGAACCCACGGAAGGTCACTACACCAGATAGTATATAGGATGCGCGCAACAAAATTGAAAATTAATTATGCACAAGTAGTGGAGGGAAGACTTTTAATATGATAATAATAAATACCATATAAATATATATGATT